>NW_028278954.1:0-255606 GCF_059751315.1 Micrasema longulum
TGAGCATATACAAAACGGCTCGCAGTTAGCATCACGTCATTTTGACGTCACGCTTTACGTCCGCCGACTGTGATTCTAATAAACATAGCGTACAAGTTTGGCGCTAAAACGTCATTCGAGCCGTTTTTCTCACAGGGCGCGAAACGTCTCGATTTCGGGTAATTCAAAATATGCATATTTTAGCCCTTACAGAAATTTTATCCGACGTCGCACGAAAAAAAATTCAATTCCGTAACCACTGTATTTTTTTGCTTATTTCAAAATAAAAATAATAAATAAACTTGAAAAGACTCTATTGTAGACGAAGAACTAAAACTTGAAAAAAATTGTAGTGAACATGGACACAATTCGAGAATATCAGAACAATATCATTATTATACAACATTCTAAAACGAGACCAGGGATTCAATTTATACAATAAACTACCGGGCAAAACTAAACAAAAGACTCAGACAAACTTTACAAAAGATGTTTAAAATATTAAAAAATATTTTTTTAAATGAATGTATGTAATCCGTAATGGTTTATAAATAAATAAATTTCAAATAAAAAAATTTAAAAAAAATATACAAATATTTGCGTACTCATGATTTACCCAAATATTTCAATTTTGGGGCCATTTTCAACTAATCGTAAAGAACTCACTATTAGAACATGGGAATCAAGATGGTGTAAAGTGGGGTTCGAACCTAGCACCTCTTATCCGCGAGTCTGCTACACTAGCCACGAGACCACAACCCGAATTATTAACAAGAGAATTAACCTCTCAGTTAATTATCTTGTTAATAATATATTCTAATTTAAATCACACCCTAATTAAAAACAAAGCATAATAGGGTACTTTACTTTATTAAATGATTATTTATAAATAAGAATAAAATTACGATGGTATTTGTTTTTCCGGTGCGACGCCGGATATTTTTTTTACTATGGTTTAAAATACGCATATTTTGAATTACATGAAAACGGGACGTTTCGCGCCCTATGGGACAAACGGCACGTGTTACGTTACCGCGCCATACTTGTACGCAATGTTTGTAAGAAGTGACGAGTGACATCAGTGACCTGACGCCAACTGCGAGTCGTTTTATACGTACTCGTTTTTAAACCCGAAAATTATGAATGAAAACCTGTTTTTTATGCATTGATAGTAGTTATATCATTAGAATCGTAAAAATCCGCTGTTATGTTATTTCCTATTTGTAAAAACTCCCTACAGTGGGAATAAGTAATTTAGGAGTCACACAACACGTTATATTACAAACATGACGAAGCCAACTAGTTTGTTTTACCAATATTGAATGATGATAAATATATAAATTACGTTAAAAAAACATCTGTTTTTCCGGAAGAGGATTTCAATGAAGCGAGCAAGACAAAAACCTTGATACATTATGAAATAGCGCGTTTATATGAATTTATTTTTATAATTGGCAAAGAGAGTAACGTAAAAAATGACCACAAAATGTTTTATTTCGTGTCTTTGTATTGGTCAAATAAAACAACATTTGAAAGAGATTTAAAAAGCGATACTTTAGTAGAGAATACTTTAGAACTTCAAATAGAAAACCGTAAAAATTATTTATTTATTAATCATTGCATATTAGACAAAATGACATAAAAAACACCCTGACAAATTTTGCTTGTACTAGGAGTAGGCTCAATATATAAAGGGTTCGGCAGCCGTATGGCTAATGTTGCAATAGGTTCCTATATGGGCAAATGCATGTTCTAAGTTCTGTTTCAAATAAATTTTATTAAAGAGAGATAAAAACAGTTAAAGCACAAGTATTTATGTTTGATGAGATAGTCCATGCGCTATGTAGCTGCAAGACGTGTTCGGATATTTGATGCACAGTGCCCTTGAGCTGATTTTCACAAAAATGGCGCTATACACGGTTTTTTAGGGCCAGACCGCGAAACTTCAGAGGAACATTCCTCACGGTAAGCATTTAAAAAAAAATCTTTAATTAAATTTATTTAATTTTTATTTTTATCTATCTATATGGCAACCGTCCGTCTTCGAAAGACAATGCTGATGTACACTTAATTTGAAGACTGGGAAAGACAGCTTTCCCGGTGACTGTATAGTCCTATACGGGACCAGCACAGTCGGACACATTTCTCACACTTCCAGGTTGTGGGCTTCTCACACTCCAGTAGGTAGCTGCCTTCCTCGCAGTCTTTTAAGCCTCAAACTTTCCAGCCAGAGGTCGTCGTGTGCCATTTTTCCCTCCTTTACGGCTCCTCTCCACACATCTCTATCCCTGGCGAGATCTTCCCAATGATCAGCGTCAACGCAAAAAGTCTTCATGTCGCGTTTACAGACATCTTTAAATCCCAGTCGCTAACCACCGTGGGATCGTTAAGCATCACAAAGCTCTCCATACAAAATATCTTTCGGTATTCGGCCATCCGCCTTATTTTTATAATCTCAAAATGGAGTAAATCTTTAATTTATTGGACTAGATTCCCTTCCACAAACCCCTACCCCAGCAAAAAAATGAGATAAAACCGTATTTGACCAACGCAAACGAAGCGATACGCACCAGACGCGGACAGGTGAAGCGGCTGGGTAGGAGAGGCGTAGGGTTTTGTGGAGGGACTGCTTGTCCGAGAAATTAAGGATTTACTGCATTTTGAGATTATATATTTATTTTTTAAATTACTTTTTGGAAAAGAGTTATTAGGATTTTTTTAAAGCTTATCATGAGGAATGTTCCTCTGAAGTTTCGCGGTCTGGCCCTGAAAAACCGTGTATAAATTATCTACAATAATAATATTATCTCATATTTTCCCTTTTCGCACCTAGTGGTGCACATGGCACTGCATTGGCACTCCAATTACAGCGTGTCGAGATCCTTTTCGTTGTACGTAAGGTGATCAGTCTTACGCTTCAGGTTTTAGTCCAGGAACCTTGAAATATTGCAGTGTGGAACCACCTTCAAACCCGTATTTTGCGATGACCCTGCCAGGAATTGAACCTAGAATTTCAAAAATGGAAGGCGGACGCGCCGACCACCGCACAACGAGGCGTCATTGTCTCCACTCGATTTGGTTTTTTAGGATTTAGGGTTTTTACCTTCGAGTAGACATCTAGTCAAAAACGCACGTTTAGAATTCTGGTACTTTTTCAATCAGAACTGTATTCTTTATCCGCCCGGACACTGAATGATGATATATCTATACTTACTTAAGTAAAGTTGAGGAAAACATTGACGGATTCATGTTGACTATTGTAGCCATATATTTAAAAAAATGTATACGAGTATTATTATAAAATATAGCTACTACTACTTTTTAAAATTATTTGATTTATTTTACTTATTTATTTAAAACTTCAAGAACAAAGAATAAGTGCTTTAGCGGACTTATTGCTAAAAGCAATATCTTCCAGCCAACCAAAAAACAGACTGGTCAAAATTTTGTACTAAAAAACCATAAATATATATTATCAAAAGATACATACATAAATATGTTAAAATAAAAAACCCCAATTTATAAAAAAATAACAGCTGTTTTTTTATTGGGAGATAAGGTTTGCACATATGAACATTAATAAAAAAAATAATACAAATTAAAAACACTTATTAATATAAAAAATATTCTTAAATCAACAACTAGTTAAGGGTGAAATCAACTAGCAACCAGCAGGTAAATTACGTGCTAGCAACGCATTCTCTACCCCCTAAAGAGCGTTCAGAATCACACTCCGCTGGTCTCGAAATTTCGAGCCTCGAGTCTCGGATGGAAGTCCCAATTAGGATGCGTATGTAGTTCGTACATTATGTTTTTTGATTTGTAGCGAGTTCTCTCGGCAGGTGCTTGATGACTCGTTCCGCCTACCTAACTCAAGATTTTTATGGCGCAAAATGTGACAGATTCGATCGGCACTTATAGATGAACTAATTCGATTGTGCCAACAGCTGGCCGGACCAACGTAAGAATGTATTCGTCAAATGACAAGAGATACACTCGATCTGATTTGATCCTTAAGCAATCAATAGATAGATAGATAGAAAACCACCGCAATACAGATGGAAATTCAACAATTTAATGCTCAAATTTTTACCGCGCGCAAGAAAACATTTCGCAACTTTAGAACGAAAACGACTTAACTCAAAAAACTTTCAAATTAGTTAATATCATAAAACGACTTCAATGAACATTATCAATCTTTCCGCATTAAAAAAATGCAACATTCGGGTGGAAATAAGACAAAACCGTTACATAGGTCTCTTTATTAGGTTCCGTGTCAGTACGGAAGCGACGCTATTAGTGTTGTGTTTATATCGCTGTGTGAAGGACGCAACGCAGACAAACATATAGTGACGAAAAGCTGAACGGTGAGTCGATTTTATTCCGATACAAATGGCAACTTGACTTTATTTAAAAAAAATATTAAAACGAACAATTTAGCTGTGTAATTGTTTCGTTCCGACTTATCGATAATCTTAGCGACTTATTTAAGTTTATGTGATTTCGTGAATAAATAAAAACGTGTGTTTGGTGACCTGATCTGACCTAATAAAAATGATGTCATTATTTATCAAAGTGCTTTTGCTTGTTTTTTTTTCAATCTAATAATGACTCATTAAATAAATGTCTTATTTAAACTTATAATCATTTATTTTTAGTAGGCACTTTTTTCATAGATCCATAGCTGAAAGCCTTTGGTATAACGTTCAAAATTTGGCGCTTACTTGGAAAAATACGAAACAATCGACGAAAGAATACGAAGGTGTCACAATTTACATTCTTCTTTTGCAATTTCCCAAAAAGCTGATTTTTTTAGTTGAGTCGTTTCGTCCTTGATCAATCAATAGATAGATAGAAAGTCACCGCAGTACAGATGGCAATATGTCAATTGAATACTCTAATTTTTACCTCGCGCAAGAAAACATTTGTTGTATCCAATTTCCCGTAGGGCTGAAGTTCCTCATTAGAGGTCGGCACCTGTCCCCTGTTTGTATCCCGGAATTCCCGATTAGTCCTTGCGGGGAAACGTCAGCACTGACTGTCCATTCTATTTTGAAATTGGACGAGATATTAAACACTTCTTTCTCTGCCCGAGTATAAACATCCATATTTCTTCAATTCTTCCATCTCTTAATTTACGTGGAGTAAAAGAACTGAAATTTTTATTAATGCGAGTTTCGTTCGAATAATTTCACCTACTAGACAACTCGGAGTAATAATTGGCTCGCGGGTGGCGTATTATTTATTATCTGAGCAACGTGAATGCAACGACGTTAAAAATGATCACAACAAATAGTACAGTTATTTCTTAAACGTAAAATCGTGGAAGATTTTTTAACCATTCGAGTACCGCGCCAGAGTATTATTATGTTCTAAAATTTCCACACCCGAGATAACTCGTGCAAACTTTACCCGCAGAAAAGACCACTCCCGGATTACTAGGTGAAAATAAATACCGTATTTTGCGGACGATAAGGCGTACCCCAAAAAATTATACATCGATTTTTAGAGAGAAAAAATGTTTTATTTTTTAAAGTCTTATCAGACGCATCGACGCACCCCACAGACAATTTTTGGTGGTAAAAAGGTGCGTCTTATGGTTCGAAAAATACGGTAATGTAACGAGGCAAAGGGTTTTTTTCTAGTACTTTGTAAAAGGCATTATCAATTGATTATGAATAGTAAAAATGTTTTTTTATTTAATGTCTTATCAGACGCATCGGACTATAAGACGCATCCCACAGACAATTTTTGGTTGTAAAAAAAGTGCGTCTTATGGTTCGAAAAATACGGTAATGTAACGAGGCAAAATGTTTTTTTTCTAGTACTTTGTATACGGCATTATCAATTGATTATGAATAGTAAAAATGTTTTTTTTTTATGGATTTCTTTTATTTCTTGACCCACACTATACACCATAATTTATCAACTTTTAGTCCTATTTTGGGCCCGAAATGGCATTTATGAAGGATATAATATAATATAGAGGGTGTTCTTTAAACCCTGTCACATCCGAAACCACAATAATCAGTATGGGCAAGAAGACATATTAGCATATTTAAAAAAATATTTAGAACAAAGAAAACTTTTTTAAATAAAATATTTTTTAAAAACTAATGGTTGCTTACTTCTGCACATCCCACAACACCCTGTATATGATCAAAAAATATAATTCACTAATAAAAAATAAATTTATTTACTACTGAACTACTGAAGACAACTGAAGCGGTTAAAAATTGAAGACGTTTTCCTCGTCTTCCTTACTACGCACTAATTAGTGGTGATCAGGACACTGAAATCAGAACGCCGGTACGGCAGACATATAATCACTAGATCCTCAACACAAAGAAAACTTTATCAAATACAAACTAATACCACGTTCGGACAAAGGGATTTTGAGTATTATGCAAAATATATAACCTACTTCCACTGTACATTAAAACAATCGGTAATAAGAAAATGTTCAAAAAGGCTATAAAAACGGAAAGTGGAGCTGAGTAGAAGTAAGATGGATTGTCTCATTCGCCCAAACCAATGTTGAATCAACTGCTCCACAAATTTATAGTTTAAGTTATGTTTTTTATTGTGCGTTTGACAGAATTCTTTTCTGTGGGGTAAGTATTAAATACTGTAATTTACCATAAACTCAATTAACAAAATCCCTTTAAAAAATCAAACACTACGAGTACAGAAAAATCTTTATAGAAATGTTTCTCTCTTGCATGGCAGGCAAACGCGCTGACCATTACACCACGAGGCCGACAGTCGACGATAATTCAACGCAACCTATATCGTTAGTATGTACAAATAAATCACTAAAATAGTAAAAATCTGCTCTGAATACACATTGTGTTTTTAGCGTTATTCCCGACTTGTGATACCCTTTATTCATCGTCATGTAATAATAAATGTTTACATTATGTTTTGTCTCACAATAAGTTGCGAATTCAATGTTGATGTATGATTAATAAACTTGACTGTTGAAGAAGAATAAATGTCGCTTATTCTGGTCAGAGGGAAGTGTAAGAATATAATGAGTCACCCTAACAAGAACGCAATACTCTTCACTCCGGACTCCTGACTCCGCATAGTCCACATTGGCCCATTTCCAAACCTATCTATTATGGAATGTTTACACGCGGACATAACATTTATGATTCATATTATCACCTTTTGTAATGCTTTCACGCTTATTTATACATTAAGCAGAAATTGCATTAAGAGAAAAAAATGTATTTCATTTGTATTTTAAAATAAGTACTAACATATTTTATTTGTTTTATTTTTTTAAACGATTTTTTATATTTTTATTAATAAATATATTTCATAAATGGTACATGTTTTTTTATTCTTTATAAATTTACTTTTATACATCCAGTAAATGTTATAACTGTAACTCTCAAAAAAAAAGAGACTAACTCTTGTGCTTGGAGAGTGACTTACGCTGTTATAGTTGTTTATTTATTAGAATTTATATCACTTTTAATATACGAGTAAATGAGAAGAAAAAAAATATAGGATATAAAAGGAAAAACTAAAAATAGCAATACATTCATACTAAATAAAATTGAAAGCAGTTTTTACACTTGTTCAAAAAAATTCTTTAAATTTACTTTGAATTTATTTATTGATAAGTATATTAGTTTTAATAGTTTTTAGTTCACTGGGGAGATTATTGTAATTTTTGACACCTTTGAAGACAAAGCTATTTTGACCACGATTTGTGTGGAATTTAGGGATTTGAATATTATTTTGGTATCTGAGTGACTTATTTTTTCCTCTCAAATGCTTTTATTTTTTCTTCTTTACAAATTTGTATAGTGGAATTTATTTTATAAATAGTGTCTACTGTATGAACTTTAAATAATTTATATGGAATTTTCATAATAAATGTTATTTATTTATTATGGAAATCATCCAGTCTTTTTAACAAAATCAAGGTACAAGAAAACAATATTAAAAAGTAAGACCAATTACAGATTTCACATTAATTTATTATGAATACCGAAGGAGGGGGAAAAATAAAAATTAAATAAAAAGTACATAAAAGAAAGAAGACATGGTATAATTCCAACTCTACCTTCCTCCCCTCTCTCTGCTTCCATGAACATTTATATTTATAACTAAAAAAAAACATAATGACTAATAATTCATTAGATACAGGTAGTAGATGTATTTAAAAGTAAAACATAAATGTTAGCGGGAGATAAATTTAAAATGTCTTTAACAGATCGGATAAAACTATAGTATTTACAGTGTTGTATGTCGATGTCACTAACACTGTCATTATGGGTAGTCTGTATTCTTCGAAGGGTGCTATTCTTCGCGTAATTAGTCTGTGAGCTCGGAATGTCGCAGAGTACAGAATGACGAGTTCTACGGGCAGGGACTCTATGAAATGCTTCTAGCAATTTCTGGGCTATCACTTAGGTTATTAACAATTTTATAGAGAAAGCTCATATCCAACATGATATGCCGAGTTGCGAAATTGTGAATTTTATGAAAATTAGCGGACTCAGTCCTACATGAAAACGTAACATTATTTTTTAAATCTACTTGTCTAAGAAAACAGCTTTGAATATGTTCAATGCGATTTTAATAAATATTATATTGAAAAAAAAAGTAATTTATAGAAAACTATAATTGACCTATTATTTTGGTTTATTTGTAAATATTGTATTTTTTTGTTTTAATGGCTGTTGTTTGTCTTTTAATAAATAACACCACACGCTGGCCAATAATTTGGTCAGTATGTTGACAAATACGTATTGGCAAACGCGTAGAGGGGGTATTTGTGGCTGGCAGAGCTGGCACACGCGCTGGCACATGCACTGGATTTCTTGTGCGCTTTTGACGTCCGCACACTGATACCGAACGACTCTCCGACGTGCGGGCAGTTCGGCGATTTCGTTGCCAATACGCGCACCAGCGTGCTGGCCGGCGTATGGAGCCGCCTAATCGCTCACAGAACGACAGTAAAAACAATCGATGGGAAAATGCAGCAGAAAACCGAAGCGTATAGTTTTACATTTGACATGTGAACAAGCGTTATTTATGGGTTAATGTGCCGCGCGGGGTAGCCTCGACAACACTCAAGTGTTTCTTCGAATGCAGGCGATAAATTATGCGAAAATCTGCGACATTATTGCGAATATGAACGGTCCCTCGCGGCCGCGGTCGGTCGGCTACGGAAATACGCGAACTAAAATTGAAAGCTTACCGAGCAAAATAAGACTCGAATGTTAAAATTTTATAGCAAAACATGCGATTCTACTGCAATACTTCATCGTGCGAGTCAAATAAATGTTATTTATCACAACTGCAGACAGTCGGCGGATATTTATACATTATTTAAATACTTAACACTAAGTCCTCGAACCTGGATGTGCGGTGCACTGTAATCCAATGCACTTCTTATTTACCTATCTATATATTTCAATTTAATCGTTTTAAACTTTGACTTTATTTGACTTTGACATTCCTCACCATTTAATATGTACAACATAATATACTTTTTTTTTAAAAAGTCGATATGTGCAAGCCTTATCTTCCAATTTAAAAATAGCTGTTATCTTTAATTAATTAGCTTTTTATTTATGGTTACGCCCTCAGAGTAATAATACGCCAAACTATAGAGGTGCCCAAACGCAGAAAAACCATTCTATGACTATTGGGTATTAAGTTAGCTACAGTTCTCAGCACAACAATGGGCCGTACTCAGGTCGAGAATTGCCAAATGGATATTAATTTGCATTGTAAATACTTTTAAATATGTACCTGTGTATTTATTATTGAAGAGATATTCCAATTTATTTTTCTATAATTCGCCTATATTTATTTTATAAAACTGAAAATACATATGTGTTTATTTTTTTTAAACATATTTATTCATTTTATTCACAATATACTTATGTTACAATTATTGAGACATAAATCCCAGCGAACCATCCAACAGAAAATACAATACTAAGGTTCCAAGAACCTTCCACCAGAAAATACAATTTACTTTAGAAATTTAATTAAATTCACAACTTAACTTTTTAGATTTAACTTCAATAAATACAAAAAATTAAATTGAATTTAAATTATTTAGAAAACCGACGTATACAGATACGGTCATTCATAAATCTTATCATCCTTCATCACATAAAAATTCTGCTTTCCATACTATGATACATCGTCTTACTTCAATACCACAAAATAAAAATCATTTTGACTTAGAATTAAATACTATAAAGAGTATTGCTTTCAATAATGGTTATGAACCAAATTTAACTGACAATATTTTGAATAAAAAACTTAAAATAAACTATAGGAAAAAATACTTATATAAGTATTCCCAAAATATTTCTAACAATAATGAGAATTAGCGTAGAATTTTGTACATTAATTCATTTTCTAATAATATCGCTCAAATTTTACCTTACAATATTAGGCCAGCTTTTTATGCTAATAATAATATAAGTCAAATATTATCAGATTGTAAAGATAAGGATGATAAATTAAGTCATTCGGGAATTTATAAATTAAATTGTTTAAATTGCCCAAATTTCAATATTGGAAAAACTTATACACGTAAATTTAAAGTTAGAATCAAAGAACATAATGAAAGATGTCTCAGTAATAATAAATTTCCAGAATTCGCAAATCATCTTATATCCGAAAACCACGATTTTAATCAAGAAACGGGTGTAGAAATTTTGCATGTCAATAAAAATGGTTTTCGTTTAGACAATTTAGAAGGATTAGAAATTAGTAAAGCCATTAATCAAAAACTTCAAATAATCAATTGAATTTAATTTCGAGTCCTCTTTTAAAAATATTCCCATTATGATTAATTGTATCTTTTTCTCTCTCTTTCTTTCATTTTTCTGTCTCTTTCATGCAATATTTTATAATATAAATAGCAACGCGAGTAATTATAAGTTAGTTTAATTCCTGACGATGAGGTAGTAACCTCGAAACCGGTCGAAGTATAACTCTAAATTAAAGTGGTTTATACAAATTTATAGACATATAAGTGTAAAATATGTTCAAGTTTTGTAAACGGCAATTTTGCCGTATATCTTAATGAATTTTTTTTTTTTATTAAACATGGAAAATCACAATGTTAGTGCTTCAAATATTATTCAAAGGACTGGTACATAAAAACTTCGTTTATGTAAAAATAATATACATTTTAAAATTAGCGACATAATGCCTTCATTCACTCTTTGTCTTCAATTGTATCAATGTTTTTTTTTTTTAATGTGGGAAAAATCTTCTGAAGTAATTAACACCTAATGAGTCGGCCTCGTGGAGTAGCGGTCAGAACGTTCAAAAAAATATTTGTTTAAAAAGGTGTTTTTACACTGAATTATTTCATGGTTCCTGGACTGGCACCTGAAGTCCGATCATCTTAACTTCATTTAACATAAATGATCAAGATACGCTGCAATTGGTGTACCAATGCAGTGCCCTATGCACCATTAGTTGCGAAAGGAGAATGATGATGATGATGAATGATTCGACAACATTGAGAAAAAACAAAAAATTGATTGTAAGAAAATTATTAAAACTAAAGAAATACTTATAATGTTTTGTTATTTTAAAACATTGCAGAATTAAACATTTTCTTTCATTTGATTGGTTACACACATTTTAACTTATTATGGTGTTCTGTCTTCTCACATAAAACCATATAAATAAATTCATTGTAAATTTTAATGCTCTAACATTGGAATGAATGATTCATTAATTTGTAGGATGTGCCTACACATAGTAATACGGCTCGAGTTAATTATTATATCAAAGGTATTATATATTGACTAATGCACATAATTACTCACTAGCAGATTCAATGTAAAATCTTGGCAACAAATAGCGATATGAAACATGTTTAGTTAAGTAATTTATTTAAACAATTTAGTTTTTTTGTTTTCAAAACTATTTATTACAGACATTGAATTTTTCTGGGTTACTGCGCCGTGTCCTTCGCACTCTTTGCCGACATCATCGGGTTGACGTTATTCGTGTGGGTATATGAATAGCCTTATATATATGTACTAAAGTTTTGTACCGTGATAATTGTATATAACAAGCTGTATGTAGCGATGACTGGGACACGGTACACCCTGATGATGAACGCTGCAATGCAGTTTGAAACTTCAGCCAATAGTGCGAACAATACACGTCACAATAACCCAGAAAAACTGTATGTGAAATATGCCTGTAAGTAATCGCATAAACTTATATGTCCATAAATATAACAAGTTCTCGACACAAATTATTCTTTTAATTAGTGCGTATTTCATCGATAAGTATGGTGTTTTTAACTCTCGTGTGGCTGTGATGTCACACTAGTCTACATAGGATACAAGACTCGATATATCTCTCTTATTTTTTTAATGATGTTTGGAAAGTAAAATGTGTATAAATACGCAGGATTTTAATACAAAAAATATTTAGCCTCGCTACTTGCTATGGGAAGAACTAATGTGATGCCAATACAGCAAAAAATCTGTATAGAAGAAGAGAGAGCACGAAGATAGAACTCATTAAAAGGAAGACAGAGAGACGCTGTTCTGTGGCCGGTATTCGTGTGGAAGAGATTCAGTCGATTATTGGCAGTGAGTGGGGGTGCATGCATGTAGGATGAGCGGGGTTTTTATGTTTTTTTTGTGCTACAACAGGGCAATTACAATTTTGCTAAATTATATTTTTATAAATTATGAAAATGAATTATAAAACAGTATGTCTTTGTTTCTCTATGCTGTCTGAACTTCAGCATATTCCATCTTTTGCTTGTAGTAATATTGTATGTTATATAACCGCGCGCAAAGGTTTTTTTTACACTACCTTTTAAGAGTTTAAGGTGTTTAAATCGATAAATACTTAGTATAAAGTTGGTATTACAGGATAACATTTAAGCAGTAGACATAATATAAAGGCACAAACTACTGCGCAAAACTCACCCAAACCTCCCAACTACTTGCCCTTTAAAATGGTTAGTCTAAATCTACAACAGATCACTTATTCAATACATAAATATACAATAATAATATACAATTTAATTAATTACACTAATAAACCATGTTATTTTACTTAACTTATCAAATCCGTGTGTACTTAATGAAAAACCAAAGATAAGCTACTGACTAGTTTGATAAATGAAATTAACAAAGTATCATATATAGCTCAACATAAATAACACGGTTAATTTTACACCGTTTCAAGATGAATTTAAAATATTCAATGCATAAGCTTTTACATAGTTAACAAGAAAAACTCTTTAATTATGTTTGTAACCGTGCAATATAGTTTTGAGTTGATACTTTATCGGTCATGCTGTCTTTTCAGATTTTTTCATACACGAGATTGAGAAAAAAATAATATTTTTTAAATGTTGCGATTCATCACAATTGGGCCTTTAGACCTGTAGCTGTGCTGCTGAAACAATAAAAAGCATACATTTTTGTTCGACTTCCAGTGTGTGAAGTATTAAGAGTGCCTATGATACAATTGCATATATTCGCACCCGGTTGCTTCACAGACTTGCGAGTTCTAATTGGCGAACAACAATAGGCGGCCGGGTGTTGTTAGTGAGGAGTTAGCGGGGCACATGTACGCAGGGGGTGTCACAACTCACAGCGGGCAGAACACGGTATCAACTCGAGGAATAAAATGTAAACAAAGAGCACTAACCTTGCAGACAGGCTGTTACACAGGCAACACTCAAAAATGCACTCGATAGTATTGGTTACTTTCTGCTGTAAGATATTTTCCCACTCTTTCCTGCGAAAGATGGAATATTCTTTATAATGGGCACGCTGCTGATCAAATATTCACAAACATTATGGAGATTAATCTGATGCGAGATGGATCTGTAAAAACTTGGATCTTTGCCAATTCCAGCTTAAAATGAAAGTCTTTTTATTTGGAGAGCTACAAGGCGAACAGTGAGCGATGAGAATTCTGAAGAAAACCTTAACATTATGAAACATGTAGATTATTAGACACGGATTATGTTTTAAGGACCACATTCTCCACATGAAATGAGGAAGAAAAATATTTGACATCTAAGCGATAAATGGTTTAGTAATCACAAATATGAGGCAGTTATTCTAAAATAATTGTTAAAGTCGGGTTAAGTAAAGGCATAATGTTAGAAAAGGGTTCATTCAAGAAATGATAAGCGTAATATTCGAGAAAATGGACCAAACCGAGCGAAAGAATGATAAGATACTTACAAATCCGGTTCTCTTAAATGGCATACTACAACTCACTTTAACTTCTTAATTTCTATAATACTTCCAAAATATATCACAAAACGTAAAAAATACTTTTGACAACCGCACTTTTAACTCGCGAAATTCCACACGCACGAAGTACTTCTAGAACGATTGCGACCGCCGTTGAAAAATTCCACCGGACTGAAGTTTGCAATGATCGTTCTCTTTTTTAATGTTGCCATGATACATATTTTCGCAAAAATTAGGTACTTGCTCGAGTCGTTTCCACTCGATTCCATTTTGCGTATAGATTTTTTTGACGGAGATTTAAAATAATTTTGGAAAAATAATAATACAAATTGTAGTTTTACATATCGGGCAAAAAAACATAGCTTTACATTGCCTAGGCAATTTCTTCCTACCTACCTAAACCATTTGGCTCGAAAAATTACAAGGTAATGTAGATACGTTCAATACCTACTAGATCTACAAGTCGGCGTTTGATTTGTGTTTATTTTATTTTTACTAAAATACGGGTTATTAAATAGCAATTTGTAAAAAAAACCTACACTACATGAGATGTTTTGAAAGATGCAGCATTCCATTATTTCTGCTTACGCCTGCTGTGAAGTGGCATAAAGGTAGGTATATATTTATTACTAAAAATAATTCTAGTAAGTATTAAAAGCTATGGCTAATATACTTTTTTATGAATAATGATATCGACTCAACATCTTTGATGGATGATGATTAGTCGATGTTCGCTCAATCGCCCTAAATAAAAGGAAAACACTCCAATACGGGCAATACACAAATTTTGACTTTTGACACTGTCATTTTGACATTTGACTTGACATTGACACTGACAGAAATGTCAGTTGCTTGGTCGTTCATAATTCTGAAAACATAAAATTCCTATCTTGATACAAACACAATATTATGATATAATTTTATGATAGTGAAATTAAGGATTTATACTTTATCAGTTATTTCCTCATCAGCTGATCCGGCGATAGCAAACCGCTTTTGTATTTTAAACGTTCAATATTATTCAGTCGATTACAATAATCACTGAAATCAGAAATCATTTATTACCTACCTGTTTGAATGCGTAACCGTTTCCGACTACTTTACGAATTCATAATGTGCGAACGTTTTGTGTTTACTCCTCATAATCTTATCTCAGTTTTTTGCTCATACAATAAAGTTGGTTTGTTTTTGTGTGCACTATTAGTGTCGGTAAAATGAACTTTAATGTGATGTGGGCATCTTTGACTGGTAAGCATATATTATATTATTTCATATTATAATAAATAATGTTGTAGGTAAATGTAATCTACTGTACTTTATTAACATGCTTTGTTTTTTACCACATTAATACAGTGTATCAAAGTCTACCATTTTGTTTAATGAATAATTTAACAGGTTGATGAATAGGTTAGTAGAATATTAAATATCATGTGGATGATTTCAATTGCTTATGACAAACACAACCCAGTTTGTAAAACTGTGTTTTTTTTAAAGGGATAACTCGCTAAGCCTCTATTTTGAGGCTTGTCAGCAGGTGGGATAGAGGGCATATGGAAGGAGGTAATGAAAAATACACCACAACAACCAGACCAATTGAGAAAAAAAATATTTCTTGGAACTTTTTTCTTGCAACTGGCGGGAATCTAACCCGCAAAGCCAGTTTCACAGTTGGCCGTCTAACCAACTGCGCCACGGCGCCCTGAAATTAACCATGTTCCAACTATATGGAACCTTTGTTTTGTACTAAATTGAGACAGCAATTGAAAGGTGAATCCTTTAAATATAGGAAAATTATTTTATACCAGATTAAATTAATAAAAGCACTTGATTTCTTGTATTTTTTTTTAAGCCAGGATTCCCAATTACAGTGGTCAATTACGGCATGGAACACCAGGCTTGAGAAAAATCAAGTAGAATTTTTGTGTTCTCGACGGGAATCGAACCCGTAACCTTCCGTGTGTGGGTCAAGTATCATTGACATTGCACCATGGAGGTCACGAAGGAGGTGGCTAATGAAAAATAAAACCTAATTGAAGTTTTAATTGATAATATATACAAAAAATATTTATTTGTGGTTGTTTCAGCTTTTTCTGGGAGGAGAATTTGCCAGTGCGCAGCACCGGTTCGGTCCTTCACAACTCTCCTGACGCAGGAGCAGTTCCTCATACAGAAAACTTGCCGAGATTTCGCGAGGAAGGAGCTACGTCCTGTTGCAGCTAAACTGGACAAGGATGCTGTTTTTCCTAAAGAACAGGTCAACTCATATCCGATTAAAATTCCTGGCATAATCCATGACAGTTTTATCAGATACATAATAACTGATTAATGATAGTACCTACTGATAAAATTGTGATCTCAATATTTTCTTGTCAACTCAATAAGAGTGCCTGCATTTTCCCAAAATTGCTTATAACTGTTTATAAAATTTTCAAACCCGTTTTTTAATGTAACAGTTTATATAATTCAACTATAAGGGGTCGTTTACATGTACATAGAAAATGAATACAGGATGGCATTTGTTACAAGCGAATTCACGAAAAATGTCATTAATTTTATACCAAGATGTATTGGAATTGTTAAAGGACAAACTAAATAAAAAAAGCCTATTTTCTGCTAACTGTCGAAATACCAACAGTAGGTACAATCCTGTGTAAAAACCCTAATCGTCCAAGCAGCCTCTTATAACTTTCTTGTTTACAGATAAACAAACTAGGTGCCTTGGGTTTGATGAGTATGTGCGTGTCTCCGAGGTACGGGGGCCAGGGTCTAGATACGTTGTCTCTGGCTGTGGCCGTGGAGGAGCTGTCTGCTGCCTGCGCCAGCACGGGGGTGCTGCTATCCATCCACAACTGTCTGTATGCCAACCTGCTGGACCGCCGGGGCTCTGATTCCCAGAAGGAGCAGTTCCTGGTTCCCTTTACCAACGGGACAGTCGGCTGTTTCGCCCTCAGTGAACCTAGTTGGTAACTTGTACTTTATTCTTCTAATATATTTGATCTAGTTGCTGGTCATATAAAATACAGGGTGGGGCGGAGTCGACTGACGAGTTTTGAGGGTTGCTTTAGGGACACTGTTTTAGTTCAAATCACTCTTTGAACAGAAATTTTCATGAAGAATGGCAAATTAATGCCTGTTCAAAAATTGCATGTCATTGACTATGCAAACCGCTAAAATTGCTGTCAGGAGAGCTTCAGAAAATCTCTCCAAAAACAACTTTTTTCTAAAGTGACGTTGTCCATTTTTATCTCTTTGGAGCTATTAATAAACAAAATTTTCAATATTACAACTACACGATAGACCATTGAAATTGCAGCCATACCCATCGAAATGTGCTAAAAATCATTGGAAAACTTCAGAGATCCCCTTTATTGATGTATTGCTGCTGACGGCCGCCATCTTTTTTTAAATTTTCAGAACATGGTTGTTCCAGACGCACAAACAAATATGTAAAATTAAGGAAAAATTAGCTAGGAACCCCGGTATCTGTTAGCTGAATCCTGGACCCTCTTGATAGTTATTTGCCCTGTTATAAGCCCAAGAAGGGCCGCTATGAAAATGAATAAATGTGTATAGCCCGTACGGGTGGAGCGTGCCGGTATTTACGAGACCTGCGGCCGACATGGTACCTAGAGTGGCGAAGGTAGTATAACCCTCTCCACTCCGAGCCGGTCGGCACAGCGTTATGGCCCGCTCCACCAAGCCCGATGTGCGACGCTTTATAAGGCTGTAATTTTAGAATATTAAACGAGTTGAGCTCCAGTCTCTTAACAGAGAATATCGTCAGAGAATATTTTATTCCGTCTCTCCACCCTGTGTAGAAAATTATTTTAAGGGGTATTGAGGTCGACTTATCTGTGCCATCGTGCCTCTACCTTTCGGCTTTGCTTTTTGGCTCTGCTTGGCAGGGTGGCCTCCCGTTTACGCTGGGAAGCCTGACTTTAGCAGATGCGGGTGATGAATCAGCAAAATCATGGTAATGCATACATTACAATGATGTAAAAAGTGGGATAATGCCCTGATTTTGTGAAAATAAACTTCTTTTCTCTAAGTTGTACCCATGCCTCTCAAAACTTGTCAGTCGGCTTCGCCCCACTGTTTAGTATTCAATATAATACATTTTTATGTATAATCTAGTTTCTCTGTCATCACATGACTACCATAATATAGAGTTCGTAGCATAGCTTATATGTGTAAGTTATGAAGCTGCCGTAGATGTCCTTACTTTTTCCAAATTCAAACCTTTCATTTCATTTTCAGATGCGGGTAGCGATGTAGCTAATATCCAAACTACTGCCACACTTGATGGAAATTATTGGATTCTCAATGGAACCAAGTCATGGGTGACTTCAGCGCATGATGGAAAAGCAATAGTAGTATTTGCTTCTGTCGATAAAACTAAAAAACATCGAGGAATAACAGGTGTGGTGCACTTAATAATTTGTGCATAACATAATAAAAAAAATAGTTTTTAAACACGTTGAGAATTTTAAAAATCATCGTCGTTCCCTTTCCGCATCTAATGGTGTATAGGACGCTGCATTTGTCCACCAACAGCAGGTCTTTAAAGTATTCTGGTGTAAAAATACCATTTTGAAATGGGTTGTTATCCCAATCCCAGTCCCAGAGCTAGTGTCGCAGACTCACAGATCAAAGATCTGAGTTTTGAACTCTGCTCTACCCTAACTTGATTCTTATTTGCTAAAAATGAGTTATTTACTCACTGTTAGAAAATATCAACGTCATTATTTATAAACTCTTTGAAATTGACCCCAAAAATGACAATATTTGGATAAATCATAAGAATGCAAACATTTCTTTGCTGTAAAAAATTTAATACATTGCATGTCCACCATGCCGGGAATCGAGCGTGGCATACAAACGTGATGACCATTTGACCCAGGGGTATACAGTTAAATAGGAAGCAAAGCAATAAATAATATTATCGAGTCTGTACTTTTTTATTCACAAACAATAAATAGCAGAATAACAAAAAAGAACATTGTTTTGAAAAGAATCTGAATGTTTAAATACTTTTTAATAATCTGCTATCGAGGCCCGGGTATCTTGAATGATGTACATTTTATATGGCTTTAGTTTCTAGTTAGAAGAAAGGCATGTTTATAATTTATTTGTTTATGATAATTTTAAAATACCATAATATCTTAATTTTGCATATTTTTTACAGCTTTTCTTTTACCACTAGACTCACCTGGAATCACTCTCGGGCCTAAAGACGATCTTATTGGAATAAGGTACAGCTGCTCTTTTCCTGTTAATGAGTAAATTATAGAAGTAGTTTAGAGTGAGTAATTATCATTTTTATTTGTGGTTTTAGAGCACTGTCGTCGTGTAATGTGACTCTTGAAGATGTGAGAATTCACCGAGACAATATTTTGGGTGAAATCGGAGAGGGGTTTAAAATAGCCATGACACAGTTGGATCAAGCCAGAATAGGAATATCCGCACAAGCATTAGGTACAGATATTTCTTTATTTTAAAACAAAATACTGTTGAGAGATACAAATAAACACTGGAAAGTTGTACCTATGAGTAGTGACTGCCATCGCTTTCACTAATATTAATGTATTTTTAATTTTCCGATTAATTTATTGCAAAAGTTCTTTGTGTGCACCAATTATTTCAAAAAGACATGCATATTGACTGATCCTTTGCAGGGAAAACAACTCTTATGATTTTTAAAAAAAAAATTAACTGATAAAATTAATCTTATTGAAGGGAGAATTTCATGATTAATTATATCAGATATACAGCAGGGACTGTATTGGCAAATGGGTGTGAGGCGCTAACACTGACAGTGAAGATGACTGAAATACTGGACACTTTTGAACAAAAAGTACTCCGACGAATCTGCGGACCAGCGAGAGAGAATAATCAGTGGCGCATTCGGTATAACGAAGAGCTGTACAATACATACCAGGCCCCAAGCATCTCGGCACATATAAAGTTGCTTAGATTAAGATGGGCTGGACATGTACAGCGAATGCCTGACTCACGTGTCCCTAAAAGATTAATGAGCGGACACCCGGGTGGAAGGAGATCAGTGGGAAGACCCAGGCTGAGATGGGAGGATTAACTGAGAAAGGATGCAGCGCAGCTTCTCCAGTTGGTGAATTGGAAGACGGCGGCTGAGAACAGACAGAGTTGGAGGCCAAAGTTGCGGGAGGCCAAAGCTCGATATGGACTGTAGCGCCATCCGATAGAGAGAGATACAACAGGGATGGAGAACATTTTAGAGAAGGGAAACTGGAATCTCGGTGAAATCGAGCCTTTTGTCTACAAACATTTGGAAAAACTCAAAATATTGTAATGTCAGAAATAGTTTATAATTAAAAGTTGAATGGATTATTTATACATATACTTTGTGCAAGTTATTAATTAAAATACTCGGTGCACTTCCATTTTAATTTAACTTCCAATTAGCGCTTTCACGCTCTAGCGGGCATCTTCAGACTGGTAAATATTATTCAGTGTTGAAATAATAAAATGATACCATAATATTTTAGTGCAAAAGAGAGGGACGGTTACATTTTTTGAATTTCTGTAGCTGTTCAGATGTACAATGAGTTTTTCTGGGTTATTATGCCCTGTGTTGTTCACACTCTTTTCCGATGTTTTCAGTCGCATTACAGTATCTATCATCAGGTTGATATTATGTGTGTGGATAGTATATGTAACGTTATGTACTTATTTGTACTGTGTTGCAGGCGTTGCTAAATTCGGCTTGTTAAAAATTTGTTTTGTTTCACAGTCTATGCTTTTATGTGATTTCTGGGCTCCACAATGATTTTAATCGCATTATATCTTTTTTTTTAAACTGTCAGGATGTTTGTAAATTTTTTTAAGGAATTATTCGCTAAGCCTCTATTTTAAAGGCTCGTCGGCAGGTGAGAAGTAGAGAATATGGAACGAATTTATAAAAAATGCACCCCAACACCCACTCCAATTAAGAAAAAATATTTTTATGGATTTCTTTTTTCTTACAACTTACAGGATCCAACCTGCGACGCCCGTGTCACAGTTGACCTTCTTACCAACTGCGCCATAGCACTTAGTTTCCTTTACTTGTCTCCCTAAGGTTACCAGCTTGAAGGAAAACTTATGTCCCGTTGTGAGGGATAATGTTATGGACGTATTGGCAGTGCATAGTATATGAGGGCTTTGTTCTATTATTTGTTAATACATTTATTTTGTTTTTAAAAGAAACACATGTATATGGGATCTTCTCTTTCTCTAATATTTGTCTGCAGTCCTGCATTTTTCAAACATTCAATTATGCTTTAAGTTTGTCAAATTTGTTATTATCAAACAAATATTTCTCAAAATAATTATATTGCAGGTATTTCACAAGCAGCATTGGATTGCGCAATAGATTATTCCATTCAAAGACAGGCATTCGGAGCTACATTATCACAAATATCTGCAGTACAGGTAAGTCCTAATCAAATCTTCTAATCCAATACATAGTATCGTCGCTATTCAGGCAAGTCACTAACCCAAAAATCACCATTTTGAAAAATTGCAATTCGAAAGTTTGGAGAACCTCCTCAGAGAAATAATGCATAACCTAGAGAGACGCCCTATCACTATGTTTCATAGAACAAGCGATGTTGGTTTGTTAGTTAGCAACCAATTGGTGGACATTTTGTTTTTTCTCTTTTTTTTCTCCATTTTGTTTACTCTGAGGAAAAATCAGATTTTTGTATTTTGCCAGTTTTATGTATACAACACTATTCCTCCTTGTTTTTTTTATAAATTCCATTGGTATTTTTTTTTGTTCAGATACATTTTCATATATCTGGAAGGTTTTTTATCTGGCAAGGTGGCTAAAGTTTGGTTTAGTGACTTTTGCTTGTTTATATTTCATCAATTCTTTCATCTGTTGATTTTTTTTTTTTAAATTTTTTTTTTATTTATTTGGAAGTTCAACAAGAATACATAAAATACAAACATTTTTTAAGTAAGCATTACTAACGTTCTTTATATATATTCTCAATTATAGAACTCCACCGTCTTTCATAAATTATATAAAATAAGTGTGTAAAATCAATTTAAGTAATAATAAAGATTAAGTTTAGTGAAAGATAAGAATAAAGATTGACTTAAAGAAATAAAATTGAGTTAAACATAAGAAACTACATTTTTTTTTTGAGAAAAGAAAAGAGAAATTAAAAACATATAAGATGTAATAAAATAGACTAAAATTAATTTACATACACAAAAATAAGGATTAGGCATTTGATTTAAGATTGATGTTTGTGAAGTTATGTTAATTATAATTAATCCGGGCAATTGAAGTTTTACTGTACTTCCATATCAATATTTAAACACCAATACATTTACCCAAATATTTCAATTTTCGGGGCCATTTTTATTGGATTGCCATTGGGCAATTCAATTATGGTAGACGGGTTTGAACCTCGGACCTCTGATCACTAGCCACGGAATGACAATTTAGTTTTTATTCACAATCGATATCAGCTGAGTTGTGATATTATCAGTTCATGATGTCTGTCAATTGCTACAGCACAGACTGGCGGAGGTTTCCACCCGACTGGAGGGTGCGCGGCTGCTGGTGTACCGGGCGGCGGAGCTGCTGCACGTCCACCCGGCGGCCTCGCGGCTCTCGTGCACGGCCAAGCTGGCGGCCAGCACCTGCGCGGCGCTGGCCACGGATCACTGCGTACAGATACTGGGAGGGATGGGGCTGGTGAAGGGAATGCCGGCAGAGAGACACTATAGGTTATATACAGTTCCTCTTAAACATCATACGTTATAATAATAATAATTGAAATTGAAAATACTGTTTTTTTCTTTACCAATTTTCAAGTCTTTATTTTTATAAAACTTATTTACTTCTATTTTTCTTCGTGTCCAGGTGGTTGAAGAATATAGTTTTGTGTGTGAAATAGAACCAGAACCCTAGGTGAGTGTTTTAAAAGATGTCGAGTGTGTCTGTAATGCCTCTTTTATAAAAATTAGTTCTGAGTTGTGCCACTATTATTCCCGGGGTGCGATATTGATAATAACTTTCCATCGAACTCAACTGCTTCCCCTCCAACCCCTTTTCCGCACTCATTTCTCCCTCCCTATTGTCACGAAACTTATTTAAAAAAGTATTTTATTAAGATTTCTATTTACCAATTATTTTATTTTTTTAAGATGTTTCTTTTTTGGGTGATACCGTGTGTGTTAGATTTGTTCCAACATTTCGGCTACCATTGCAGGAGCCATCTTCGGGGTAAGTTTACTGCAATGGTAGCCAAAAAAAAAAAGAAACATATTGATAACAGTGACCGTGAAAACCTTCGCACCTAATTATTATTTTTTATTTAAAAATTATGTATCCCTTAGTCCAGTGTTTCTTAGCCTGTGGTCCGCGGACCCCTGGGAGTCGGCGAATATATGTATGGGGGTCCGCAGTCTTATCTCTGGACCATTTAATAATAATAAATACATGCCACCAAAAGTCTCGTAACCGCTATGCTTACTTAACACGGCGAACGTGCGACAGCGAGCAGTGCGCGAGACTGGCTGAAGTGAAGTGAGACAGTTACAGTGTTGCCACCTTGTCATTTTGAAATGCCGCAACGCTTAATAAGATTTTTTCTTCAAATCCACCAGGAATTCCGTCATCTCAATTACCCTGTTAAATATGAAATTTTTCTGCTTTAACAGCACTCCAACCCGCCAGATATGACAGAAAATCCGTCAAGATGACATCGCTGGTCAATTAGTGAAATGAGTGCGTGCAGGCCGTGACTCTTTTTACTAAGGCGGTCCTTGAAAATTGTGCTTGATTTCCTAGGGGTCCGTGGCTGAAGTGACCCCGTAATGTTGCCAGACTGTGAACAATATACACAAATATAAGATAATTTTGTGTTATGTTATATTATATTTTACAACAAGCCACAAAAAGTGGCTTGGTGGGATTTTAGTTATTGTAAAAAAAATAATTTTTTTAATATAATGCTAAAAGTGTAAAAAAATATTTTACTGGTTGAAATATATTTAAAAAAAAAACAGTTACTTTTATTAGGTAAACATATAAAAAAAACATGAAATAATCACTTGGCAATTAAGTAAATTAATATTAAACTAAGGCTGATTAATAGAAAGCGAGGTAAAAAATTCCACTACCCTGGCAATACTAACAAAATGTCCACGTACTTTTATTTAACAATCTAACAGATGGTAAAATGTTTGAATTCTTAAAAAGTATTACTTGTGAATTGGCTTCTTACACATGAAATTAATTAATCGCAGCAGTATTTTGATACTTGCGAACGACACAACACGGCATAGTTGAATTTAAATCGGCAGTTGCGTACTAAGCGACGTCTACAGAGTACTTAATGCCCAAAATGTAAAACTATTCATTTGTGAGTAGTTTAGTCAGATTCAGTTTGATGGGCGTATGCGGTTTCTGGACTATTCTAATTCTATGATGATAAACATAAAATTTTTAGTTTGGCATTAATCTTACAAAAAAACAGCTATGGAATTTATTTGGTGTCTTACTATACAAAGACAATAAAAATGAAACGAGACAGAGATAATTCGATAACAGATATAAAAAAAAAACTCAGATTTAATATCATCTGCAAAGTAAACCTTGATATTTTTTAATTTGCACGCAATAAGGGCTTTGCCCTGTTGACATTTAAAGCACTTTGTCTATGCTAAAAGATTTAAGAACTGTTATTTTATTATTTAGAATAATACTTCATTTTTTGTTTTTATAATGGATGTTTTGTTTCAGAGATGCCAGAGTGACCCAAATCTATGGAGGTGTGACGGACGTTCAGAAGATGGTGATTGGCCAATCTCTGATCAAAGAGTTTATTCATAATAAAACATCACAATGATATCATCCTTAACCTTTACAGTGTGATACTGTTTATTTAAAAGTATCAATTGTTTACGCTCCTATTATTTAAGGTACTGCATTTTTTAAGGCTGATAAAATGTTATGTACTTCAATTTACGTAAAATTATATATGATATATAAATGAACAAGACAATATTTTGTCTGTCTTGTACTTGTAAAAAGGTGCTCTATGATATTATATAAGAGCCTTCATATCGAGGGTTTAGCACTCTGAAGGCCAAAGAGTTATACTGTTTTTATTTCATGAGCTACTCAAATCAATAACAATAAAATCATAACTAAACTGTCAATATTTATCTTTGGTTCGTGTGATTGCAACACCTAATTGATGGGCCGGTATATACAGTCAAAAAGGGTAGAAATTGGAAAAATTCAGAACTATAAGTTATTGATTAAGACGGCAACACCAAAATTCAAATGGATTGTTTAGTGATTGGTTACAACAAGGTCTCTACGTTGTGTTTCAATATTTTTTAAAGAAGATTCGCCATAAGAGTAAAGCCTCGTACTTTGAGAGGTTGTAGTGTCCTCCAAACCTATCTGGAACAATCCTTGCAGCAAAACACCGCGGATCCCAAATCGGAATGAAAAATTCCTTTTTCATAAAACTGAGTTTTATCTGACTGCCACCTAAAATAATTTTATACTCCATTGAGTTCTTTACCAAAACAGTATGATATTCACAACTTATCATATACTTCCTCTTGTAGATGAAAAATGAATACCCTATTAACTCCCCTAAGGGTAAAGTTCAGTAGTCTTTTCAAATCTTTAATAAACCTTTATAAAAATATTCTAGCGTGCCTACTAACGAAATTTATGTTTTCTTGGTTCATCGACAGGCACTAACACATCTTAGTAAACATTCAAATACATTGTACTTGTCTTCGAGCATTTGAGCACACCCAAAATGTTGATGAGAAACTCTAAACAAAAATAGAATTATGTACGCTTGTATATTGCTATAATGCTCCCCAAGAGTGCATCCAATATTTTTATAACTATATTGTATTTATCTTGTTGTCAAGGGTATATTTTATTATATTTTAATTGTGATGTATAACATCATTGGTGAATGATTGATAAAATAATAAATAAACATTTTATACCACAAAGTTTTTATTTTAAACATGAAATACTAATTTTCCCAATTAATTAATTATGTATCTATACTTACGACGTAATAAACAAGATAATATCACATAAACAAAATGTTTTGAACTGGGGAATTACAAAATATGGATGTTAAACATAGGCAGATTGAGAGAGACCTGTAGATGCCAAGACTGCCATAGTTAATATGACATTCTGAATGCCTAAGAAAAACATTATTGTTCATACACTTACAGAAAATGTATATTTAATAGAGATGTTTTTGAGGTCCATCATCTTCTCTATTCGCACCCAGTGGTGCATTGAGTACTGCATTGTTACTCAATTGCAGCGTATTTTATTAATTTGATTACATGGAAGGTAAGGTGATCATCATCCGCTCCAGGTACAGGTCCGGGGACAGTGAAAAATCTTTTAAATCCAATATTTCATAACAACCTTCACAGGAATCGATCCTGCGAACTCAAACATTGTAAGCGAATACGCCTACCACTACACTGCGAGGCAGACTTAATCTCTACACAATTTCCTTTTTCATGGTTTTTGCCTGAGAGTAGGCATCAAGTCAAAAACACTCATCCAGGGTTCTGGTTCTCTTTCATGCAGACAGAACTGTATTCTTCATTCACCTGGACACATAATTTTTTGAGACCCAAATGTATTATTTCAGAGGCATCCAGTTACCTGATCACGGCTGCCGATGTCCATTGTTGTTCAATATTGTGAAATAAAATTAACACTTACTTATAACGATTAACATTGTGTGAACTAAGGAACTTATGTAATCATTTGTTCGTTAGAACTTTCTCCCTCTGAACATATTATTACAAACATCATCATTATCATTTTCCTTTTTGCACCTAACGGTGCATAGAGCACTACATTGGTACACCAATTGAATGAACATCTTGATCATTTTTGTTGGAGGTGCGGGAACGGGACGTCGGAAGTAGGCATGGGTGACTCAAGATTATTTTTGGGCTGGAGTTTTGAACCGGCTCGCAGATCAGCTCACATTATTTCACGCAACTGCAGCGAGTCGCGAGCTCAGGGCGAAACGGCCATGGCAGTGAGACGAACGATACTAGTCGCACAGTTCGGCTTAAATAAATGTATGGTTCACAGAATCACGGCTAACACACTGAATCAGCTGACCTGATATTTAATAATCTATAAAATGTCGCGTACACGTACGATTCGAACGAAATTCGCAATGTACCGCTGTGAGCTGCCTATTAGAAATTTGAGCTGCAGCTTAAATGTTCAAAGCGCTTAAACTGTCTTTTTTTCAAAATTGAGTTACCCACGCCAGGTCGGAAGTCACCAGTTTGTAGGCACCTCGGATGTCAAGGGCCACCTGCTCGTGCGGCCCGCACCTCGTGGAGTTACCCAAATGCATTGCCCACTGTTTTGCGGTGGTACCATTGTTTTTGTAGGTATGCCTTTTATTGTGTGTTTCGCAACAATCTCATAGATGCGTTCAGTCAATTTATAGACTGAACGTTATGCAAAAATTCTATCGAAGTCTCTCTTGCACATCTGGCCCTTAGTCCCACTTAATGTATTTCAGAGAATTCCTCAACGGAATGTCAGCGATAATGAAAATAATAAGACCGTGTTTACATGTACAATATGCTGTTTATTTACTTACAAATTATTTATAGTCTAAATAAGTTTCGTAATAAAAAAAAATATTTTTTAAAAAGATATGGAGTTATTGGAGAAAGTCCAGAGAAGAGCAATTAAAATGGTAGTTTCTCTAAGAAAAAAATCAATCGAAATCAAATCGTTCAATAACCATGTACACTTGATATACACGCATCGGCTTAATAGCTGCTAGTATATTATTCATAATAATAATAATAATATTACATTACATTTGATTAGCTAGGCATTTATAATTAAGTTGGTGATTTTAGTTTTTTTTTTTTATGTTATTGTTTTATTGCTCTAAAAGATAAAAAATCTCCATCTTAGAACAGGCTGAGCTATGTTAGATGGAGACTATCATAAACAGAGTACACTCCGTTTTCATTTTATATTGATTCCCTGTTATAAAATATGTATACTAATTTTATGCAATAAATTTATAAAATAAAAAACAAATAATAAAATATGATGAATAAAATTTACATGAAACATAAATTTACAAAAATATGTTTCAATTGTGACACTAAATTAGAAAATGGAAATTGAGTTGGGGTAGAGGGGGGTTTAAACCTCGGATCCACAACTAGATTCAAATATTTTAACATATGTACAGTTTTAAATTTATGACATTACCTGAGTGCTATCATTTGATATACTGTTGGTAAATAAATTTTGGCATTGCAAAATCAACGATAAGGTATGCATATTTGTTATAAATTTCAAAAGTTGACTATAGAATCCTCTGGGAATGGATATGTAGATAAACCGTAAGGTAAATAAAATAAACAGATTAGTTCGTAGTTCCTACCTACAAACATATTATAATATACCTGAAGGTACAGATCGATTAAAAGTGCTGGCGCGTTCACAAAACTGATACAAACGCATTTTAAATCTATAGGTGTCGATTTTAAAAAAGTAGCTAATATTAAATTTAAACCAAATGCGCCATCTTCCTTTAAATCTCCCTTGGATTAGAAATTAGAGGGTTGTGTTTATGAAAAAAAAAACAATGGGTTATGAAAATGTAATTTGTTTTTTACTTTTATCAGAGTAAATTTTATGTTTAATATTTTGTGTTAATCATAATAGGAAATAATATAGTGAATTAAACTGCATTAAACAAGTTATATTGGAGAAAATGCATACACACCTATAGTATAAAAGAAAATATAATTATTTATTTACATAATTTCCCTTTCCGGGATGATCAATTATGATTAAATTTATGTGTATTATAATTAATTAAAAATAATATGTTAAATAACTAGCTTGATCCTTACCAATACGTTTCGTTTCCGTTCAGGTCATTCCTATAATAATGAGTGAAAAATATGCATTTGGCAACCATGTGTATTATATTTATGCGTAAATCTATATTTATAAGAAAAAAATTACGACAGTTAGAAAGCCAAAAAAAGTCATAATACAATACAGTTAAAAGATAATAGAATGTTTTTACGAAAGAAAAAATAACAGTGCCTACATCTACACGAGTAGATTGAATGAGAAAGTATATTTAAATACCAGTGGTCGTTTTACATTTTTTTCTAAATTCTAAGAGCTTTTCCAGAAAGGGTGAATTTGTTGCGATTCTCTCGTGAGTAATACGCGCGACCGTTGCGTTCAGAAGGAGCATACCAACGCGCGATCATTTGGGGACGAATTGATTCGAAATTGAGTAGAAAATATATAGTTGAACGAAGCGCACTCGGTCTGGAGTTCGCGCGTCAACTGGACTCAACATGGCGTCTCTAGAATCTCGACTAGCGCGCAATACACGCGAATCAAACATGAGTCTGGCAAAATGCACGTGATTTACGCGCGTATTTTGTATTCGTATGATGCTTGTGGACGCGATGTATTGGCGCCTAATATCTTGCTAACGCGCGAATGAATTTACGCGAAACGTTTCGCGTTGAATTCGCCCCTTCTGGACAAGCCCTAAGAGATCGTTTTACATTTTATTCTAAACTCTAAGAGCTTGTCCAGAAGGGGCGAAACGTTCCACGCGTTAGCGAGATACTAGGTGCCAATACATAGCGTCCACAAGCATCGCGCGAATACAAAATACGCGCGTAAATCACGTGCACTTGGCCAGACTCACGATGGATTCGCGCGTATTGCGCGTGAATCGAGATACTAGAGATGCCTTGTTGCGTCCAGTTGACACATGAACTTCAGAGCGAGTGCACATACCAAGTGCGATTCGTTCAACTCCATGTTTTCTACTGACTTAATTCGTCCCCAAATGCTCACGCGTTGGTACGCTCCTTCTGGACGCAACGGTCGCGCATATTATGCACGAGAGAATCGCAGCGAATTTGCCCTTTCAGGAAAAGCTCTTATTAAACCAACAAACAAAATAAACATAGGTCACAAAAAAGTCAATTCGCGTCGGTCGATCGACGGCTGATTACTGATCGGTTCGGTCAAACGCAGAACCAACCTGTATATATTTTATAATATCTGTCATCATGCAATTTTGGTACATCTGGGAAAAACGCCTCAATTTATTTAATTTATGGTATATTTACTATGTCGATTTTACCAGTAAAAATAATCATACCAGTAACAGCATCAGTAACCTACGACACCTTTACGCGATGGTAAAATAGATGCTTTCCATAATTGTAACTGTCGCTGTCTCCTTAAATAACGCTCCATATTGAGGGATGAGTTTTTTGAGGGATGAGATTCTGTGGGAAAACTATCTTACCCTGTATGAATTTAATTTTTCTTTTACGGTACTATTGTTTTTTTACAACTTATTTTCACACGCACCCGTAATATTATTCATGAATACATGCATTTTCATAACGCGTATGCCGTACGACGTCATACCGTGCGCTTATTCACAGATAGGTTGGTACTACACAAACTCACAAACGCGATGTGTAAATATATTGTTCGCGCCAGCTTTTGCTAACAGACCAGTACTAGACACAAGTACAAAAATACTAATCTTATCATAGTTTCAGAGTTAGCTTAAGTTTCTACAAATTGATAGAGATATACCTAGAGATAATGTAGAACTATTACTAGATATACCTACCGATTTTCATCACAAGTTTTTCTCAGTGTCCGGGCGGATGAAGATTACAATCAAGTTATTATTTATTTTTTTGCACCACAACAGGCCAGGAGGCCCGATTATAGTGGTGAATCACAGCACACATCACATATAGTTTTTGTGTTCTCATCGAGAATCGAACCCGGGACCTTCCATGTGCCACTACACCACGGAGGCCGCCTGTGTGTGTGAAATAGAACTAGAATCCCAGACGAAAGTTTTTGACTCGATGCCTTACTGTCGGGTAAAAATCATAAAAAACGAAATCGAATGGAGATAAGTTCGCCTCGCAGATTCCTGGAATGGTCAACACGAAATGTTAAAGGGGATTGTACCAAATATAATAATCCGTGAGGCGAAACATATGGGCGAAGGTGTAAATTTTAAATTCTGCAATGTCCTGCCGGTAAAACAACTTTGTGACTACAAATTGATTGTAGATCATTTTTTTGGTCCGGAATATAAAACTAAGAGCTCCCTGGTCGTTCCCCGAAATTCAAATTACTTAGGAGAGCGAACATTAAATTGCGTTATTCTAAGGTTGTTCAATGATCTCCCACAAACCATAATTAACATGAAAGATCTTCAAATTTAAAAAAAAAACTGAAGAAATATCTTCTAAATACTTTATAGTGCCTGTTTATAATTAAATTCGTAATTATAAAAATAAAATAATGTAAAATAAACTTGTCATAAAAAAAAGTGTCCCACCGAAAAGTCCTTAGACTTAGTGGGTAACAAATTGTTATATGTATTTTAAATTATTAAATAAACGCTGCTCTGCAGCACTGATACTGGAAATATGAATTTAAAATGTGATTTTATTTCATCGTTCTTGAACTAGCACCTGAAGCGTCAGGCTGATCAATTTACTTTCAAATATAAATAATTCACAATAAGCTGCACTCGGTGTACAGTGCCCTATGCACCACTGGGTGCTGATAGGATGATTTTCAAAAGCCCTCTCACGAAAAAGCATTGAAAATAAGATATTATTTCATTTTCAGTCTCTTGAAAGTGTATAAACCTTTTTAGACAAAATAACATTCTAGATACCTAATCCTAATACCTGCCTGCCTTTTTATCTGGACCAGACGGTGCGTAGGGCACTTAATGCTCTAAACCCACCTACTCGATTGATATTTCTCGCCGACCTCATCTAGAGTCGAACCAAGCGTGGAAGGCAAACTAACTAACACCACGAGGCTGACCAATCTCCACTCGATTTTAAACAGAGTCGCATCGAAAACACTCGTCCAGGGTTCTGATTCTATTCACATCCACACACAGAACTGTATTCTTCATTCTCCCCAGACACGGCAGATTATAACATACATCTACATATGTGAACATTTCGATTAAAACTATTAGCCATCCACTATCCCATTTTTAAATTATTTTTTATCAGTCATAAAATGTTAAGAATTTGCCATGACTTTAATTATTCTCTTTTTATTTTTAATGTTCTTAATAATAAAAACTTTTATTTTAACGAAATGAAATAATAGTATTTAAGTTGTTACTACTTTTTAGTTAAAAATAAATTACTTGAGTGACAATGTGAAATAAATTAACTGTAGTGGTTTGCCAATAAAGTTATTTTTTTACTTCTTAGGTGGGGTTAGATTAAAATACAAATTTTTAAATATTTGTTTAAAAGGAATAACCCGCTAAGCCCCTTTAGAAGCTTGTCAGCAGGTGGGAAATATGATATGGAAGGAAGTTATAAGAAATATGCCACAACACCCTGCCCAATTGAAAAAATATATTTCTTGGTTTTTTTTCTTGCAGTTAGCTGTCTTACCAACTGCACCACGTACCTATCTATAGTGTTGTTATTCTATTCACAATACAAATTAGTTAATAAGTATTTTCCCGATGAAATAATACAATTTTTCGAGATAGAAAGTAGCTAGTATCTATTGCCAGTTCTCCTACTACAAAACCAAAATGAAAAGCAAACCAAACTGTCCATAGAAAAAGCAAGTCAATTTTGAAAGACATTTTAATAATTCATTTCAAAATTATTCTTTTTGACATCCCACCTTACCGCCTACTCATTTTCAACTAATGTTGGTCATTGCTGATATCATAATAAAAAAAATCGTTGTATTTTTTATAAATTCGGGATTAAAAATAAGTATCCTATTTCACTCCTCACTTCTCCGACTATCCCTATGCCAAAAATTATGTCAATCGGTCGCCCCGTTGAGACGTGAAGGAAACACAAACAAACAAATAAACATTTTTTCGCATTTACAATATTAGGATGGATGGATTTAATAAGTAATTATAACAGTTTTTTTAAAACATTTTTCTAGAACTTTTTACACAGTTACAAAATAATCCTAGAATCGATATTTTTTTAACGTTGTAAAATTTTTGAAAATTTTCAGACTTTTATTGGAAACAACCTTTCCAAAAAATTCAAATATTTTGAAACCGATAAATAACAAATTATTACAGATACGAAACAAAAATATCAATGTTATTTAATGTCATTAATATAAGTAGGTACATATTTGATAGTTTTTACTAAGACCCTAATAAATTACATTGCAGTTCGTCTAATCGTCTAGCGTCACTTTCCCCAAACGTCTTTGATAAGCAATACAGGCATTATCGATAATCATGAATGTCTTTATCAAAGGACCGTGCTGAGATTATCATGCCTATTTACATTAGAGGTGAGATTGTATTAGGCGAGTGCGGAATGTTTTCAAAACTATGGATGGACCTTACTAAAGAATGCATTACCTAGCTCTAGCTTGAGAAATATATACACGACCTTATAATATTACAAACGTAGGTAAGTAATTTACTAAACTGATATCACCAGTTGAGTTTTGCTCGCCGTGCAGAGACGATTGTTTCAGTAGATATTACGTTGTAAAATTCGTTTAAGTCGTATGTTTAAATAATATCGTTATATTTTAATTTCTCAAACCATACGCCATTGTTTTCCTAAGGCATGTGCTATATTTTTCAAATGATCTAATACCGCGTAGATCGTGCAATTACAGTCAGAAATACAATTTTTACAGTGGAAATAACGAGTAAATATTTGTTTAATAACATGATTCACGTTTAAAATTTCACGCTAAACTTATTTGTTAGCTACGCCTTACGCCCTCCGGCGAAAAGCCTATTCAAGAATGATAACATAAAAGATAACCGCTCGATTTTATGATATATTCTACGATAAATTCACCTGTTATCAGAGGGGAGTGCTCATCATACAACTAACTGAATCATACATATTCTGTTGCAGTAGAAAAATATCAGGTTTACAAAATAAAATGAGCGGAAAATCGTCGGGAAACTTCGGCTCCGTTTCGGGAACGGGCAATTTCTGTGCGGTGTTGTGTGTTTTTCTTGTATTTTCCGGAGCCAGATGTCAAGCTCGGGAGCAGGTCGGTCCGGTAGACATCTGCGATATTTGCGAGTGCAATGCGAGTGACGAGGACTTGACGATTTCCTGCGGGAGAGATCTGAGCGAGGAGTTCCCCGCCCTGGACAAGGTGGAGTGGCCAGACAGACCGGCAGACAAAGTCATCGTATCCTTCGAGGGACTCGGTTTGACTACTGTACAAAAGTAAGAACATTTTTGTAATTACTAAGAACTAAGCGAAAATACTAAACATGTGTTTTTAGGAGCACAAATTAAAATTCATAAGTTTTTTATTGTGTATGCATGATAATTGGTAGAATTTCATATTTAAAATTGGTCAGGTATTCAAAATAAAACACATTTATTGGATTTAATTCTGCTTTTTTAAAAAAATATATGAGTATGTGACGCGTTTTGTCTAGTCAAAACATTATCAAACTGACTTAAATATTTACAAAGTTTCCTTATATACTAACAATAATTTCTGTTTAATGAAACAGGTGTGTAATAGTGTTAATAGTTTGTAGGGGTATTTAACAAGTATTCGGGATTTTTATATAGAACAAGAAAAGTAAAGCAATTAACACAAGTTGTGTCCGTTTTTTCAAATGAAGAGAACGAGGCGACACAACAAAAAAACAATTTAGTCAATTGTGTATTCTTCTTCATTCTTTTATAATAAATTTGGACAGAAGGAGTCGTCGAAAATGCTCACATTCACAAAAAAAACGGTTACAACTAATATTTACCAGTTAGCTGGAAAGGCTGCATTGTAATACATGATTTATTTATTTACTCTTTACATGTCTTTTGAGACGATCAGCGTAGCTATCGAGCAAATAAAACCTCAACCTATCGACCATTTTTCTATTTGATCGATTTAGAAAAAAAAACAGAAACGAGGAACTTCAGCCCCACGGGAAATAGACTACGAAAAATGTTTTCTTCCGCGCGGTAAAAATTAGAGCATTAAATTATACGGCAAAGTTTCTTGAAGATGCACGAAAAAAAAATATTTCAATAAAAATTAACTACTTCGAACGACGTCACTAGCTCATATGAATCAACCGATGATAAGGCCGTGCGTGAAAGATTATCGGTTTACCGTAAGACAACGGACCAATCGGCGGAACTGATCGAAAAGAAGCGGAAGAAAACCAACTTGAGACGCCACACGCGGAGTAATTTCAGAAATACGCAACTTTAAAAAATCATAACGCTGATAATAAGATGCATAAAAAATTTAAAAATATATTTTTGGCTTAATTTAAATTGTCTTTTAACAAATAAAAATAGACACTGAACTTCCTTATTTCCTATGTTTATTGTCAAATAGATAAATAATTATTTTTTTGTACCACAACAGCCCAAAAAGCCCTATCACAGTGGTGAATTAGGACAAAACATAAGAATTTGTAGTTTTAGGATTCCGGTCCGTGGGTGAGGCATGTGTCTCAGCCATTAAGTACACCGCAGAGGCCGCCGAGATAATATTTATTAAAGATATTTTAATGGTTATGTCCGTTAGTTAACTTTTTTTTTAATGAACGTCATTTTAAGGCAATAACGAGTGAGAACATGAGTAACTTATAGTAATATCGTAAATATTTGGTTTGTTACATTGTCGTGACTAGTTTTTTTCCTTACTATGCAGTTTTGAAAAAATATCAACGGCCAAACAGAACATTTCGGCTGATAAAAGAACCGAGGCCGGAGTCAAATTATTTTTAAAATCACGGAATAGAAACGCTTTTAAATTTCCCGCTATAGATTGACATTTCCTTAAGCTAGGGTTTCCTAGGACAGCGATGCCCGTATCTTTACGGCCGTAGTGCACGGTGATGCGGTGGACAGCCGTCGTAACGGTGACTAGAGAGTTGTTTCCTAGGAAAACGGTGTTGACAACACCGTTAAAAAATAAAACCACTCTCTAGCAACCTCTACGACGGCTGTCCACCGCATCACCGTTCACTACGGCCGTAAAGATACGGGCACCGCTGTCCTAGGAAACCCTAGCTTTAGCGTGCCGGAAATCTAGAAATGACGTATTAACGTCCTGTCAAAGCATAATATTTCGAAGATAAACAATAAAAACCTTTTTTAATACTACGTATATATATTTGAAAGAGTTTTTTAGTGAAAAATACATCAATCGGTCGTTTGATTTTCAAAATCATGTACCTAAAACTATTGTTCTTATTAGAATGATATTGGGAAATACAATGTAGATAGATACCTCCCTAGACGCGATTTTTATCAAAATTGCTATTTATTAAGTACCTACCTACTGAAATTTTCGGTTATTATTTGGAAAGACAATAAATCAATTACGTTACAAGTAACGTTATGCCACGAGGATTGTCTATGACTAACAAAAGGTGGCGGATGTGTTTGTCATTTGTCGTGTATTTTTCGCATTTATAAAAGTGATTTGTAAATAATAACGTATTAATTTAGTGTAATCCGTGTCAAAATAATTTTATTTAGTGTTGTGAATAATTAATATAAGTATTAATTAGTTTATTTAATTTGTATGTTAGTTTATCCATAACCTTCCACTCAGGTAACAATACAATCAGATATATTATTTTTACCTTGCATATTTTATTGTATTTTTTTTTCTTCTAAGTTCTATTTGGTCTTAGAAAGATGAACGAAATAGAAAAACCTCCAGATCCTCCAGACGGGTCAAGTTCTGACTCGTCTGGTGGCACAATGGAATCTGTTCCGGACGCCACTGAATTCGTAACTGTGGTCTCAAGGGCCAAAAAACAAAGGTTAATAAAACCAAGGAAGTCGAGTTCTGACTCAGACCGCGTCCTTCCTCATAAATCTCCCAGCTCACGACCAATTGTTTCTGCAACCCCAACCACATCGCAGGATACAATCATAGTAACTCCAACTCCCACACCTCCAAACAAAACACAATCCCGCATGTACAACGGAATGGACCGAGCTCCGTTCATCGTACATGTCACCAAATTCCAGGTAGATTGCGACACCCCAACCAACCTTTACGATATTGACTTTGGTCGCTTCCTCCATAAGAATAATATCCGGACGGTCTGGAACGGAATTAAATCTGTCGGCCGTAACCGAGTGTCTGTGGAGTTTAAGACAGCGAACGAAGCCAATTCGTTTGTCAAATCAGAAATTCTGAAAACAGCGAAATATAACGCATTTGTACCTACTTTCCAGGTTACGAAACAGGGTGTAACCAAAGGTATTCCCTCACACTGGTCCGAACAGGACATAGTGGAGAATGCTGAGGTACCCCACGGGTTTGGTAAAGTAATAAAGGCCCGACGACTGAATTATCGATCGAGAACAGGTGACGTAGTCGAATGGAAACCTTCCCGCACGGTTGTCCTGACTTTCGACTCCAAGGCACTCCCATCCCACATCTCAATGTTCAATGTCTCACTCCCCGTAGAGCTCTACGTGTTTCCGACTATCCAGTGCTACAAGTGCTGTAAATTCGGGCACACAAAAACCATCTGCAGATCTTCCGCACGCTGCTACAAATGTAGCTCTCCACATAATGGGGAGACCTGCACTGTAGCGGAGAATGCGCAAAAATGCCTAAACTGCTCTGGAAATCATTCAGCCATCAGCAAGATATGTCCAGAACTGAAAAGGCAACAGAACATCAAGCATACAATGGCCGATAAAAGCATCTCGTATGTTGAGGCTTCTAAGATGTATGGAAGAGCAACGGTTTCATATGCAGAAATCGCTTCCAAAGCGCCAATTCCCCAAAGACCCAAAGACCCTGTTAAACCTAACCCGTTAGTGTCTTTCCAGAAATCAGTGGAGAGGAAGTCGAAATCAGGAAAACTTCCTTCCAAATCCAATACTCCCAAACCTGATTCCTCCCTCCTTTTTTTCCCGAATGGACAACTTCCATTTGTGTCCAATGGAGGTGCTATCCCCAGCACAGGTTCATCACCCAATACATCATTAATCTCCACACTCCTAAATCTACTTCTCTCACTCCTTCAGAATAATCCTGAAATACCGTCCAACGTTGCCCACCAACTTCAACATATCAATTCAATTTTACATACCCACAATGACTCCTCCGATGAGGATTCTACAGTGGAACGCCCATAGCCTCCTTAATAAAAAAGAAGATCTTCTTCATACCCTGCAAGAAGAATCTATCTCTCTCGCGGCCATTTCGGAGACGTGGATGATCCCGGGATCTAATGCCAGGTTCCGGGGGTTCCATTGTCTCCGGGATGATCGCGATGATGGGAGGGGTGGGTCTGCCCTTCTCATCAAAAACTCCCTTCCCTTTACCCCGGTCAACGTCAAGCCTGCAGGTTGCCCTTTTCAAGTGACGGCTGCAAAGGTTAATGACTTGACTATCCTATCCATCTATATTTCCCCATCCAATAAACCTTCAAAGTCAATGCTCCTCTCTATGTTCCAAAAATTAACTCCCCCGTTCCTTGTTCTTGGAGATTTTAATGCTCATCACTCCCTGTGGGGCGCTCCGACATGCGACAGAATAGGAAGAGACATTATTGATCTTTTAGATGAGGTGAACATGTGTGTTCTTAATGATGGTTCCCCAACTCGTCTCCAACTCCCAAACCAACGACCCAGTGCTGTAGATTTATCAATCTCCAGCGCTGGAATAACATCATCACTGCATTGGTCCATCAAGGAAGACACTCTTGGTAGTGACCACTATCCCATATTAGTCGACATCATGTTCAGCTATAGACATTGCCAAAGTGGCCTATCCCCTGGGGGAAGGCGAAGACCGAGATACATTACGGAAAGAGTTAAGTGGAAGAACTTCTCTGATGACATTGAACTCAAAGTGAACGAGCTGCCCATTCCGACGAAAGAAAATGTAATGAAATGCTATGAAGCATTATCATCATACATTGTCGAAGCAGCAGACAGACATGTCCCTATAAAGCAAGGAAATAACAAAAGTAAACCTCCTCCCGCCCCATGGTGGGATAGCGAATGTGCGGATGCAGTTTTAAAAAGGAAAAGACTAGCCAAAGTCTACTCTTTAAACATGAGCCTGAAAAATCTATTGATTTTCAAACAAGCAGAAGCCAAAACAAAACGCCTGTTAAGAAACAAGAAAAGGGAAGGATGGAAAAACTTTTGTTGCTCTTTATCGCGAGATGTGCCAATATCGATCGTTTGGAGCATGATACGCAGATTTAGAGGTTCTTTCACTCCACCTGTGAGACGTCCTGAGTCTCTTGGGTGGGTTGAGGAGTTCGCCAACAAGTTAGCCCCGCAGACTGCTAATAACTGGAATGAGTCTCCCTATTGGTACCAGTTTACTGATAGAGGCTGGTTGGATCATAGCTTTAGTTCAGATGAACTGAAGACTGTTCTGACACGGCTTAAGGACTCAGCTCCAGGGATCGACGGTATCTTATATAGCTTCATACAACATAACAGTGACCTTACCCTCTCCTACATCCTATCACTGATCAATATGATCTTTGAATCAGGTAACATTCCCCCTTCATGGAAAACCCAATCCATCATTCCTATCCTTAAACCTAACAAGGACCCAAATTTTGGTACTTCCTACCGCCCCATAGCCCTCTCCTCCACACTGTTGAAAGTTGCGGAACATATGGTGAGACAACGCTTGGACTGGTTTGTGGAGAGCTCGAAAATTCTCCCAGAGTCTCAATTTGGATTTAGGAAAAGAAAGAGCACTATTGAAAGCGTATCGGTTCTGACATCCGATATCAGAGCCGCTCTGACAAATAAAGAATTCCTAATCGGTGTCTGTCTGGACATAAGTGGAGCATATGATAATGTTATAATACATATTCTGGAAGCTAAAATGCTACGAATTGGAATCCCGCGAAAGCTCACTTCTTTTATAGCAAACTTGATTCTCTCCAGAAAGGTAGAAATCAGTGTTCGCGGTCATGCTGTGGTGGAGAGAGAGTTGAGCAAGGGACTACCTCAGGGTTCTGTCTTGAGCCCGATTCTCTTCAATATCTATACGCATGACATCAGCGGAATTGTTCCCTCAGAGACAAGTTTGCTTCAGTACGCGGACGACTTCTTCATGTATGCATATGGGAAGGACCCAAAGAATCTGGAAAATGTACTAAATTTAGGTATGAGAAATATCAGGAATTGGTTAGTGGATCATGGTTTAGACCTGTCGACTGGTAAAAGTAATGCCATAACCTTCTGTAGACAGCGAAAAATCCCAACCATAAAAATTCAGCATGGAGATGAGATAGTCCCTTTTACGACCCAGATTAAGTTCTTGGGAGTAATTCTGGACACTCATCTTACATGGAACTCATACATAAATCATATAGTAAACAAGTGTCAAGCCGGATTGAATACGTTAAGAGCAGTCTCGCGAGTATGGTGGGGAAGCCACCCTTTTATACAGAGACTTTTTTATACTGCGTATATCCGGAGCCATCTCGATTATGCCTCGTTCCTTTTAGAACCATGTTCAAAAAAGAATCTCCAAAGACTCGACCGGATTCAATCCCAAAGTCTGAGACTAGTCATCGGAGCAATGAAGTCCTCTCCAATTAACGCTTTACAGGTAGAGGCCTCTGATGCCCCACTCGGAATGAGAAGACAATATTTGGCGGATAGGTTTTTGCTAAAATGCTCCGTCCAAAAGAGTAACCTGCTCCTCAAAAAAGTAAAATCACTCTCTGATAGTGTGACGTCATCATCTTTCTGGTCCCATAAACCGCTCCCTTTACTTGTCAACAGCTTTATTTTTTACAAATCTTTTGAATTTAACATCAACCCTAAAGACCTTCTTCCCCTTTATCGTTTTCCATTTAAAGTTTCTATATACGCCCCAAATATTGAACTCACATTTGGAGTTGAAAGCCACCTACAGCCCCGGTGTACATTTAACCGTATTCGGTCGTCAAGATGGATAGGTTGGAGAATTATCTACACTGATGGATCTCGGTCAGATTCGCCAACCCACACGGGTGCGGCCATATATTGTGAAGACGACGACTATCAAAAGTTGTACAAATTGCACAAGAAAGCTTCCGTATTTACAGCGGAATGTATTGCAATCCGAGAAGCTGTCAAATACGCTTTAAGCTCACAATATAGCAAGTTTCTTATCCTGTCGGATTCCCTGAGTGCCTTACAAAAAATCAAATCCCCTCCATCCTCTTATCCCGAGGATGAGCTCTGCGTGGAAACTCGATTTCTTCTATCTTTATCAGAGGCATCCAATAAGAGTATTGTTATGTCCTGGATCCCTAGCCATTGTGGTATTCCCGGGAACGAAAAAGTGGACGCGTTAGCAAAGGAGGCGGTCCACTCCGGGGATCCTGCCTATAGTAATTTACTACCACTAGGTGATCTCCTTGTTATGACGAAGGAGAAGCAACTTCGCACATGGCAAGAATATTGGGTAGCCTCCTCCCAAGCCAAGGGTAAACATCTTTTCAAACTGAAACCAAATGTATCAGAAAAACCTTGGTTTTCCAAAGTGATTCTGAACAAGTTTGAAACATCCTCCATATGCAGAATGCGCATTGGGCACTGCTGCAATGGTTCTCACCTGTTCAGAATCCATGTCCGGGACTCTGCCATTTGCGAATGTCAGCTAGATGAGGAAGATTTAAACCATATTTTTCTTGGATGCCCCATAAATGATTGTTATCCTGATTTCCTATCCGACCTCTCTGATATTAATATCCCATTCCCTATTCATATTCTAACTCTCCTGTCCCCACCCAATAAACGTGTATATAAAATCTTATGTAAATATCTAGTTGTAAATGGTGTAAAGTTGTAAATATGTTTTATTATTATATGTATATATTATATTTAATACTAACATACTAACTTGTACATATTATATTACTAAAACATGTGTATATATGTAAAAAACAAAAATACTCGACACTGGCCAGAACACCCGAATTGAGAAGTGAAAAGGCCAGGAAAAAAACGAAGAAGAAGAACGTTATGCCACAAATTCAGCTCAATGATTATATTTCAATACTTGATGTAAAAATGACACCGTGTTAATCATGCTCACACAGTAACAATAATATATGAAAAACGAAACATTTCTTATTTTCCGGACAAAAGGGTCTATTAGATTCTAGAAGGAAATCGGTCAGAAATTTCTATAATATCACAAATAATAAAATGTAGCAAATCGAAAATCACTTTGTACATAAATATTAATAAATATTATCGTTTTAAATTAGGTGCATTTTTATTATAGAATTATATTATGAGATTAGGGGCATTTTAGAAAAACAAAACGTTTTGAATCGGGTATTGTAGCTAATGCTGTGAACTCGCAGATCGGTGGCCTGAGATTCGAATTTCGCTCTACTACAACTTGATTCCTATTTTCTTACCAGTTCAAGATGGCCGCAAAATTAGAATATTTAGGGAAGATTAGATGGTAGAATAATTTGTAGAGTCATTTACTATTTATCCATATTGTGTTAAAAGTCTCATTATTGTTTTTTGCGATTTTATTTGTATGATTAAATTTTCGTTTGTATTTCTTTACTTTGAGTTTAGACGTTTAAACTTACTTGTGTATATTTTCCAAAATATAAAAGCTCGCTTACGGTTTTTAAAACATAAAATAAAATGTTCGAGTTTTCCGATGCCTTCCTATTTCCTATTGTAAAACGAAACGCGTCTCGCATTAAACTGCGTATTTTTGTGGGTAATATTATCATAATATCCTTTTCCGCACCCAGTGGTGCATAGGACATTGGTAAATCAAATGCGGCGTATTTCGATCATATATGCTATATGAAGGTTAGATGATCAGTCTTACGCTTCAAGTGCCAGTCCAGGAACAGTTAAACATTGCAGTTTGACAGACGCCGTGGCGTAGGCGGTTAGACAATCAACTGTCAAACTGGCGTCGCAGGTTCGAATCCCGCCAATTGCAAGAAAAAAAAGAAATATTTTTTTCCTAATTGGTCTGGGTTTTTATTTATATAACACTTTATATATCATATATAAGGGCGAGCATATTGCCTTAAGGTGTTGTGGTGTATTTTTAAATCTTCCTTCCATATCCTCTCCTTCCCACCTGCTGACAAGTCTCTAAAATAAAATCTTAGCGGTTAATTGCTTTAAATAAAAACGACCTTTAAAACCATTATTGATATATCGTTCATCCTCCCAGGAATCGAACCTGGGACCTCATGCAATAATGGTAGGCGAACGCGCCAACTACTCCACAATGAGGCGGACTTATCTCCTACAGCTATCGAGTCGAAAATCTTTGCCTAGGGTGCTGGTTCTATTTCACTCACAGCTGTATACTTCATCTGCCTGGACACAGAGAAATTTTAAACTGATATTAAACAGAGATAAATAACTTTTTCGAGAAGGAAGTTTGAAATTTATTCATAAGTTAGCCACTGATATCATTGTAGGCAAATAACTAAAACATGAAAAAAATTATAATAAACATAGACACAATACGAGAATATCAGAACAATATCACAAAGTACAACATTCCAAAACAAAACAAGGACAATTAAGACTAATAAATTGGGGACTGAAATTATACAATAAACTACCAGACAAAACTAAACAAAAGGCGTAAAAAATATAATTATCAACAACATAATAAATAAAATATTATACATTATTTTTCTAAAATGAATGTAATAATAAATAAATAAATTTCAAATAAAAAAAATAAAATTTGAGGCATTTTTCCTGTGACCGACTGATTGGAATGTTTTAGGTTGGCTCGCAACGACCGCGTGGTGTTCCTAAGCTTCAGCAACAACGCCATCCGCGGCATCTGGCCGAGGGCCTTCGGGGACGTCGCGGGGCTGCAGCAGCTGCGCCTCGCGCACAACTCGCTGGCCGAGGTCACCCCCGACATCTTCCAGGGGCTCGCCGCCCTCCGGGAACTCGACTTCTCCTACAACAAGCTCAGTGACTTTAACCCGCTGGACTTCGTGGAGTTGACAAACCTCGAGACTTTAATTCTCAGAGGAAACAAGCTAACTAAGGTGGGTATTGAATGAGGACGTTCAGTGATTTTTTTTTTTGCTTTTTGCAGAAGTTCTGAATTCGATTCTCGATAAGATCACAATAATTGAATTTAATTTTTTACTAGCCTCACTGTTTTCGATATCCCGAGTGTTCTGAGTAGTAAACTTGGATAGTTAGGACTAATTTATTTTTTCTTCTACTATTCTCGAGATGCTGGGTCTAGTTCCTGGCAGGGTGAATATAAAATATTGATTTTAAACCACCTCACCTTCATGTAACAGAGGACCGAAATATGTTGTATTTGGTTTAAAATGCAGTGCCTGGTGGTGGGATGATAATGATATAAATAAATACATTTTACCATTTGTTTCACTGAAATATTGTAATACGCCAATACTTCTACCACTTGTTAGTATTGAAACAAATCTGTGAAATAATTACAGATCCCCGTTGAAGCTCTCTCGAACCTCCCCTCTCTTCAAGAATTGGACTTGAGTGAGAACCGATTATTCGAGTTGAACTTTGGACAACCAGCAGACCCTGCCTATATACTGAGAAATCTCAAGTTCTTACAGTTGAGTTTGAACAAGGTGACAGTTGTAACAAAGACTGCATTTCAACAGGCACATAAATTGTAAGTTTATGCATTCTTTTCTTTATACGAGTATCTAAGTAGATTTGTCAGCCTCGTGGCGTAGTGATTAGTGCATCTAGCTACCATGCATGATATCCTAGATTCGATTCCTGATAGGGTGATATAAATAATCAACATTTTAAGTATTTTTTCCGTATCATTCCCTTTCCGCACCTAATAGTGCATAGGGCCCTGCATTGGTACAGTAATTGCAGTGTATCTTGATAATTTTATTGTTACATGAAGGTAAGATGATCACTTTTACACTTCAGGTACCAGTCTAGGGACTATGAAATATTCTAGTATGAAAACACCCTTTGAAATCAGTATTTTATATCAACCATATCGGGAATCAAACCCGAGACCAAATGCATGGTAAGCAAACGCGCTGGCCATTACACCACGAGGCTGACAATTCTTGATTTTTTCCCTATAACATTTCATTATTTTCCTAGACTGATATTTGCCTCTCAATCATATTATATCGATATTTATAATATAATGTTTAAAACAATAACTAACAAACTTTGTGGGATATTATTAATCGATAAATTAAAATAAATTTATTATGTTGTTTATGTACCACTTCAGTTTTTAATTATATTGAATAACCAACTAATTTCGCCAAAAACCTCTGTCTTCTTCATAGTCTTATTTTGTACATATCTGCTCTCCCTAAACTCACACATATTTTTTTGTTTTGCGGAAACTAAGTAGTGTGTATTAAATTTAATTAAAAAATAAAGTGGTAAATTTTAACAAAATTTCAATCTATTAATTTATAGTATGAGTTGTAGGAAAATAATCAACTTTTGGTTTTAATGTTACTAAATGTTCTTATATTTTAATAATTACACAGCTATATATACACAACAGTAAAACTACCTCCACATAGTGTCAGGAACGTTAACTTGAATGTGAACCTAGTTGTGGTCCTGAGGTAGTGTTGCATACTCACGGATCAGAGGTCTGAGTTTCGAACCCCGCTCGACCGTAACTTGATTATCATTTTCAAATAGTGAGTTATTTACAACTTGTGGAAAATGCCCCCAAAATTAGAATATTTGGGAAAATCATAAAAATGCAAATATTAAATAAAAATATAAAAAAATTGATAGCCTTATTGAGATTTATTTTCATAAAATGTTAAGCCCATAAACACATTCATACACTTTTACATTCATATAAATTATATGAAATATAAATAAATACATACATAATATGCAATTCAAGAAACGCAGTATGTCGAAATAAACTAATGTGCAGTATTTAAGAAAAATAGAAGGTTTAGAAAAATACATAATATAAAGTTTTGAGAGGCTGTAGCACATATGGTTAATCGGTCAACTGTGGAACTGGCATTGCAGGTTTGATTCCCGCCAGTTGCAAGATAAAAATCCAACATAGATGTTTTCTCAATTGGTCTGGGTGCTGTGGTGTATTATCCATAACTTCCATACCCTCTCTTTCCAACCTACTGACAAGCCTCTAGAATAGAGGCTTAGCGAGTTATTCCTTAAATATAGATTATGCTGTATATGAGAGAAAATGCTATATAAGATATTAAACATAAAAAAGGAGATAAATAAATAAAATGGAAAAAAATGCAACTTATAGAAATACAGTATCAAAATACATTTGAAACAGATAGGTACATAATATTAAAATATAATATAATATAAGCAGTTTTTTAATTAATCTAATTGCTTTATGAATAAACAAAACAGTCTGTCAATGTTAATTTCTGCAAAGCGAACATAAACATTTCTAATTATACGTAGAGATACTACAAAGTGTAAGGCTGGTCAGATTCTCTCCTTTAAAATTACAAACAATAGAGCCTACTGTGATGGTGTACCAATGCAGTTTCCTATCCACCATTAAGAATTATGAATGAGATGTATCCCAAATATATATTTTATTTCTTCAGGGAGTATTTAGATTTGTCCGACAACACAATAGCCTCAATCGAAGATGACACCTTCAGCGACTGCTCTTCCCTGAAAGAGTTGCTCCTCGCCCACAACAGTCTGGCGGGGCTGAGCTCCCTGCCCTCCTCCCTGCTGCGCTTGTCCCTGCGCCACAACTCCATCACGTCCTGGCCGCAGCTCCCCGATAGTCTGCAGGAGCTGGACTTCTCCAAGAACCAATTGACAGAGATTTACAATGAAAAATCAATCTCGCTCAATTCACTACAAGTAAGAATGATTTGTTGAATAAATAAAACATAATGTGGGAAGAACCTCAGATGTACAAGTATTTATATTATATTATTTACTTGTTCTCGAAATGTTTAATAATAATTTGCCGTATTCTACAGAATTGCAAAGCAGGTTTCCATAAAGGGCATCTTTTTATGCCCATGGAGACCCTTATATTACAAAATAATATTCAAAATAAATAAATACAAAATAATATGTTCAAAGAAGGTCTAATACTTGTTAAGATCTTCATTATAGAACTCTCAAAAATGAGAATCAAAGTAAAATAAGCATAGTTTTCTGTTATAAATTCAACATTTACCGCTTCTGTATTTACCACTTTACAAAACTGCGAAACAAACCTTCAAATACTGACTTTGGACTTCCTGTATGATAACTAAAAATTATTTCTCTAATGTGTCAGTTGTAAGTAAATGGACTGAATAAGTCCGTAAATAAATAGATAAATTTTAGTTTCATAATTATTTTTTTCTCCTTTTTTAGGGCCTTTTACCAAAACATGATAACATCAACCAAAAACAAGATAAATTTATTTACAATAAACATAAGAACAACACAAACAGAAAGGAATAACAGTATAGACACAAACAATAGACAAAAAATATATATGTACAAGAATAACTTGTAAAAATAAACATATACCTAACTAAACTAACAAAATTCCTAAAAGATAAAACTCAATAACTAGAAAATTTACAACAAAATAATCAAAATAATAACAAACATAATCTTATAATTCTTTCAGGTAATGAACATATCGGGCAATATGCTGTCATCTATGGAGATAACTCGGCCACTCCCAGAACTACATATTCTGGACATCTCCTACAACCATTTCCAAAACGTTCCGGCAGTTCTGAGTACTGCCACATTCCCTTCTCTCGACATTTTCATCGTCGACGGAAACCCCATGAAGAAACTCATTTTCCCGAGTGAAATAGAGTTGAAGATGATCTCAGCAAACTTCCTGAGTGAAGTGAGCAGTATAGATGCATCGTCTTTTGTTAAAGTTCGAGGAAAAACTAGCCCGGACCTAACTGAGGAGTTATCCTCAATCTGTGTGGATCTGAGTATCTCAAACTGTCAGAGTTTGCATATTGTTCATGAAAACTCCTTTCAAGGGATTAAACTGTGCCATGTAAGTATTAAATAATGTTATCATCATGACTAATGACTTCATCATTATTAACATTAACTTATATCCATCTATGCATCGGTGATGGCAGTCTAAGGACTATGAAATATTGCAGTGAAAAAGCACCCTTTCTAATAAATATTTTGTTTGTAACGGACCTCATGCATGATAGTCAAACACACTTCATCATGCTAACCAACTACGAGACAGACATAAGGGGGTCTAAGGCCTGTAGAATATAAGATAACAATAGTCTTTTTATTCTTATAATATATGCATGGATCTTAAATATTTTAAAAAACAATTACATTTCTAGTATTCTTATCAATTGATGATTTGGATTTCAGCTAGATCTCAGTAACAATAACCTCACAAGTTTGTCTGAGAACGTAGCGGACTGGGACAGTATGACGCGGGGAGTGAACTTACAAAACAATCCGTGGGATTGTGAATGTTCCCTGCAGTGGATGCTGGACCGACTTCTCAAAAAGCTTTACACTGAGCACCCCATCTACCTACACGAGTTGAGGTACTAAAGGACTTGTTAAAAAAACAGTAGAAAGTAATTAAAAGCATTGTTGTTATTATGGCTTTTTTATAATGGTAACAATTTAAAAACAAGCAACTTTTGACACATTTTATGCGGGCATCACTACAATATAACAGGTTAACACTGCGGACAAAAATAGGCAAAAAATTAAATAATTACTTTTTTATAAAAATCTCCTAAATTATCATTTCAATGAAACATTTTTAATGAAATTTTGAATACACACTCACCATATATTGCTTATTTATTTATTTATTTGGTTTACAAACAATGAAAATAATACATAATACACATAAATATTGAAACAATAAAAAAAATAGACACTACTTATTTTTGATCAATTACATGTAAACACCAACTAAATACATATTTATATAAAATGAGCAAAATAAATTATTAAATTGAATTTAAATTATTGCAAAAAAATATGACAATAAAATATATAGGTATTTGTCGCAAAACGACGAACAAACAACTCATTATTGTAAAAAAACACAATCCGAAAATTTCGCCATTCTGTTCACCAATCCAAAAAAGAAGACAAATATAATTTATCAATCTTCTCCACAAGCTTACGTTTCTCATGAGACCTGTGCAAAAGTATGTGTACGGAAATGAAATGACAACTTATCTTACTTTGTATTTATGTGTGTGTAATTTGGAATCTTAAAGCATAGAAGTAAAATACTCAGAGGAAATAATCGAGTAGATCTACCTTTCCCGCCTTTAAAAGTGGTGCTGGCGTAGCGGGTATTTCTACCCTTCCCGCCGATAAGCACCAGTCGGGCGCGCGGCTAGAACTACCTTTCCCGCATAAAGTGTGTTCATTTGGTGTTGTAATGGTTCCAATTTCAATTGTTTTCTACTGTTTTTTTTAATATTTCAATATTTAAAATTTATTAAAAGATTTAGACAGTTGCAGTATTTCTTACTTTTCAAACTCTCAAATCAAAAGATCACATCCGGCTTAGCCTGTCATTCCTTCCACAGACTCTGTCTCTTGTAACTTAGCTGCATCGCATTCTACCTATGTTGAGATTCGCAATAGGGATATATCACCTTTTTTTAACAATTTCAAATTGATAAGGGTCTATGAAATACTGTCGACTAAAAAAAATTTTTACTTTTTACTTTTTAGTAGCATAAAAAGTATATCATTTTTAGTTCCCGCAAAAACGGTTCATTTCCATTGGCCACGCTCAATATGTCACGATTCACTAAAATTTTGAACTTTGTTTGTTACCATTTAAATTTAAATAGAAAATTGTCACGAATATTGACGTCACAATTGCAAGGCCAATCATGTTGCGTTTTTGTGGAGACATATTTTTTAACAATTTTATTTTAAAAGTTATGCATGAAAAGATTTCTCCACAATATCCACATTGATTTTGAAAGAACAATTAATTTTTCTAAATCCATTTCATATAGTTTTATCTGTGATATTTCCCCATTAAACAATGTAAAAAAACTTTAGTAAAAAGTGGACCACTACAGAAAAATCACAAAGTTGAAAGCTCATAAATGTACATTTTTAGATGCCAGTACCCACGAGCTCTACAAGGCCTCCGCCTCGTGCATTGGTACAAGCGAGGAGAGAATGCACTCTGTAAAGGAGATCAAGGACTGGAACATTCTTCTAACTATGTTGTAAGCCTCTACCTTGTGGTAGATTTTCTCTGTCTTATTAAACTGTATTTTTTAATGTGACTTTTCATCAATCAGAATAGTACTTTTAAGCTGCAAACATCAAACAGCTATTAATAATTATTATTATTTAGGATTGTGTGATTTTTATATGCAGTGCAAAATAATAATAGTACCTGACTGCCTACTACTGTATTATACAAGTTTAATAAGCTATACTGTTGTTTATCAATATGTTCAAGTAATTCTTCTGACTTCTTCTTCTTCACATACCAATTTTTTTACAAATTTATTGAATTGAATCCGGGTTATGGTTTTACAAAGTTCGGGCAACACATTATACAATATTTTGGGTCTTAAAAACCTGAAAGTTCTTTGCCCAAATTCAAAGTTTGGAGTAGACCCCATGACCCATTCTCCAGTTTGACAGGAGTCAACTGGTAGTGTGGGAAAGCTACTTTTGGGATTTGGCAGAAGAATTTACCTTTATATACATTTTAATTATATAAATATACAATTGAATTATACCTAAAACCCCGAATTCCTCAAATAACTGGGCTCTTTAAAAATAATTTTAATGATCGAGCATGATTTAATGATGATCAGACATGGTCATATTTGATAAAAAATATCAAGTAAAAATATTTATATTGATTGAACATTAAACCCAGACATCTCAAAAACATTTTAAAAACTAAGAATTTTTTGAAATTTGATATTTTATTACTAGAAAAGCCACAGCTATAACTGATATTCTCTGGTCGATACAGAATATTTACATGATAATGTTATTTTGTAGACCATATATTATTCAATTCAGTTTACGTTGTGGCGTTTTTATGTAATCAAATTTGACAAAATCATTTTCAATCTAAAATTCCACTAACTATCCACTATCACAATTATCAGTGGATTTCTATAGTTGGAATTACAATCATAGTAATTAATTTATTATTGACAGTAGGTATTACTTTTCAGTTTATTTAATTGAACTCTCCCTTCCCAGTGATGTGTAGGTAGTACACATTGCATCTAATAACTTTAATATGTCTATAAAAATAATAAATTCTGGGATAAGATTTTCGGTATTCCGCCGTAATACATTTACGTATCGGTTGAAATATATATTTATTAAATAATTCATGCTTATTAGGAACAGAAAAAGCATTTTATCACCAATCAAAGATAAATCGCCAAAACAATAGAGAGTTTACCAATGTGTCGCACATCGCGATGTATGAAGTAAAAGAGTACCGAATATATCATTGTCTCACACACTCTTTACATCTCACTCTCAATATTACAGGTATATATGGGAGCGAGAGAGACAATTTTACGTGTCACACGCGCGAACATCAAAGTTGCCACTATTTTTGCCAGACGCCAGTCAGCTAGTGAGTAGCTTTCTAGATTTCGTTAGGGGCGGTTCTTTCGCCTGTGCTGCGACCATGAGATTGTTTTTTTGTGTGTTTAGCAAATTGATTTAATTTCGATCACTTTTGACTTCAACTTTAAATATATATTCCATTTATCCGATTTAAAATCTCTTATTTTTAGCACGTTTAGTCATTACACAGCATCGTAACGCGAGGATGTTTTTGGCACAGTAAGGGAAGGGTTAAAGAATTACACTACCGAAGTTTCGAGAGAGTACTCCTATAAATATTTCATAATAATTTAGCATGAAAAGTTAAAATTGCTAAATCAGTTGATTAATTCAAATACATACTTTCCCAGCTAATGCAGTCCACCAATGCAGAATCCGGAGTAAACATCGTCATGGGGAGCGGGACCCTGTTCATTACCATCCTGGTCTGCATCATTGTGGGCCTTCTCCTTGTGGTGTCCCTCATAGTGTACCTGGTGCGGGGGAAGTACCGCCACAGCCACCGCGTGCGAAGGCAGATGATGAAGAAGAGACAAGAGATGACCGACGCCAAGAAACTCAACTCTGTCACCAAGGAACAAAACGAGGCCTTAAACAGAGTGTAGTTCCGATTTGATCGCCGACTGCCATCCAAATTTGGTAGACACTATTATTTATTGAAGTGCTGTCACTTCCCTCGGACTATGACTTGAAATTTGACAAGGTTTTACAAACTTACTGTCAACTTTGAAAAACCTTGTTATTTGTTCTAGCTCAGCGCAGGAAATTTCTAACCAGTTACATAAAAACCAAAACATAATCTGTTCTAGGTATAAAAATTATAATATTAAATAAAACTACATTATTTTATTTAGATTATTTCCTTTCCAACTGCAGGGTATCTTTATTTGTTTTATCAGAGTATTTTTTGTTACACGAAGATAAAATGAACAGTCTTCACCACTTCTACCTACTTTAGGTGCCAGTCCGAGGACTATGAAATATTCCATTCCAGAAACCTCTTGCATGGTAGGCAAACATGCCGACCATTAGAACACGAGGCGGCTATTTGTACATAAATATACAAAAACATAACTAAGCAAATTGCAGGAAAAAATCCATTAGGTAATGTAACATATTATGCATTGTGTTCCTATGATGTTCCTATGATATTTCACTTTTACATAATTATCAAATGCAATGTTTGGTTTTTTTTAACAAATCTATTCATTTGCAGTTTTTGAATGTAGATATACTTTACAATGTAGTTTTGCATGAAGAATTTTAAATTTGAGCTCCATTTTAAAATACATATTGCGATGAAAGGAAAATTTATGCTATGAATTGGGTTAAATGCAGAAATATATTATATGAATGCACAGTGCATTTGAATGTTTAATAACCCTATAAATATGTAAATATAGTAAACATTTAAAAATGTTCCATCACGCATACATAAGCAAATTTTATTCAAGGTTCGAATGGATCGTAGAATGTCTATGTAATCTGTTGATTAGAAAGTTTGAGGGATGAGATAAATATATATATTTTACTGTGAAAAATAAGTGAATTTTAATGTTTTTTAAAATGATTACAACTTTTATAAGAATCGAACTACAGTCATGTAAATACATGTTTGATATTTTAGAGTGTACCTTCATAAATCCAAAGATACCTGTATATATATAGACATTTTATGTGATTGGTAATAATCAATCAATAAGCAAAAAAGGCAGGTTTTTGTCAAAAAATCACAAAATTAGTCAAATATGTGGTAATGTTCAATAATAAATTTTGAACCATTTTAAATATATATAGCAATGAGCAGTACCTGCAATTGATAGGTTTTTTTAATTTTCATAAAATTGATAAATACTAAAAAGTTTCATATCTCAAAATATGAGTTTTGCTAATATGTAATTGCCTTTTTACTTATGACTCCAGAATAGCATTCGAATACATGATTTTTTTTATTTATTTTTGGATTCAAACAAAATATTAGATAATAGTTACTTATTACACAAATACTTTAACGAAATTGACTGATAGTTAGAGACAAATTAATATTTTTTAAATGTAAACTTACATTAATATTATATAGTTTTAAGAGTATAAATATGTACGTAGAAGTGATATGTGATAAAAATCATAGTTACCGATAATTCATTTCTACTTTTCAAATATTTGACAGTAAGCATGTTTTTTAGAATGCCATATGTAATTATTAACGTCATAATTTAGTTGGTAACTACTGTAAGTTGTGAAAAATCAATTGTATTAGTATTTTAGAAAATAAGATGATTTTTATAAGTAAAACCATAAAACTTTCAAATCTGTTAATAAATTAACTGTAATTTATTATAGAAATGAAAGACGAGTGACTAAATTACCAATCTCAAAGATTGAACCGGTCACTGATTATCCAAATTTGTGGATTTAAATATCACTCATCTGTTATGAATTTCTGTAATAAATTTTATATGTACTTAATCGTGGACATACATTAATATTAAAAACATATTAATATGTTCCCTTGTATTGGGAAAATTGTCTTATAGGACAATTAAAAGTAATAACATGCCTAACTTAAATGATTATTATTGGATAGATGTTTAAGTAAAATTATAAAAATTATATTTATCTAAAAACATATTTATATTGTATTTTATTAACCGGCCTCTCTTATTCATAAATGTGTAGAACTATACGATATGTTTTTTTTACCACGGATAATTTAAGGGACTTTTTGATAAAAGACAATACACAAAACTTTAGAGGTTCAAATAATTTATTTGCTTTTAAATCATATGTAAAAATCATGTTAATACCTACTACATATAACATTGTATAAAAATATTGAAATTTCCAATATAATATATGGTACCTATGTAAACCTATACATATGTACATGCATAAAGTATTTTTTATTTATCAAAAACTTTTAATGTTTAAATAAATAATAGTTTTATTTTAATTTGGCAACATTATTGAGTGTATTTGTTAAATAAATTTAAGACTAGTATCTTCCATTCCTCAAAATAAACAAAAAATATATTTATATAAATCTACATAATATGTGTAAAACTTAATAAACAGCAGTCATGATACTCATTAATTTTGCAACAAAAAGTAAACATTTTTGCTGCGAAAAATTTGTGACACAAATGGAAAAATAAATTTATAATAATTACATATATGTATGTCATAAATTCATACGTAAATATACTAACATCACATTTTCTACAAAAAGAGCAATACATATTTTTTAAATAAACATTAGTAAATATTTGTATATAAGCACTTACTTACAGAGACGTATCAGTCTATACACCTTTACCATATTAGATGCACAAAAACATATAACCAACATGCTGATAGTGTAATTAGTGTCCCGACGAAGAGACGGGTACATCTCAAAACCGGTCAACATACAAAATTTGATAAGTGGTTATTTATTAATATTTACTAAGATTTATTGAGATATTTGACCACAAAATAATGCCTTAAATATTAATAATACATATTTTTTTTATTTTAAGCATCTTTTGCAATATCAAATATAAAATAACAGCAATTCCATCTTACTTATCTCTAGTAACAAATCAATATTGTTAAATTGATAGCACCATTTCAAACAAATAATAGCACTACTTTTGGTAAAAAATAATACCAATATTTGACATCTGTAGTTATGGCAACAACAATCATATTGTCGGCCTGACTTGCAAACTCGTAAGTCCCAAACATATTATTTTTCAGGGGAGAGTAAAACAGTTTTTACTTCAGTGGCGAATGGTAAAGAAGTTTTTTTCAATACATATTTTTTTAAATAATATAACAGTGCTACTCGAAGTCCCGACAGAAACGCCAAAATTTAATTTTTAACAATTTGTGGACTTACAAGTTAGGGTGACGATATAAGAGGCTGTAATATGTTTCTCCATTTGTATCTCCGAAGAATAAGGCAATGTTTTGAGGTCCATGATGAAGTTAGCCAAATTTGAATGGTTTAAGAAGATTCCTCAGCGTCTCGGGACCGTTCCAATATCCCCTCGTCATGAGTGTCCAGTAGAGAGTGGGCATTGCGTATTTCTTCATCATAAACATGCTGTAACGTTCCTTTGCCTGCGGAAAACAAACTCATTTGTTATTTCAACAATAAAAATGTCTGTCGAGGCATTTAAAAAATACAGTTATATGTGTGAAATGGAACCGAACCGGAACATCATCATCATCAAACCCATCTATAAAAACCCCTTCCTAACAATAAATGTTGCTAGTTTTCTCCATACTTTCATTCTCTATGGTAAACTGAGATGAATGGGAGAGTAGTATTCAAACTAAGCATATACACGGTTTTTCAGAGCCAGACCGCGAAACTTCAGAGGAACATTTCTCATGGTAAGCTTTAAAAAAAATCCTAAGAGAATTTTTCCAAAATTTTTTTTTTTTTTTTAAATTATGATCTCAAAATGGAGTAAATATTTGATTTTGCGGACTAGTATCCCTCCCGCAAACCCCTACCCCTCCCCGACAAAAAAAGGGATAAAAACGTGATACGCACCAGATGCGGACAAGGAAGCGGCTGGGTAGGAGAGGGGTAGGGGTTTGTGGAGGGACTGCTAGTCCGAGAAATTATGGATTAACTACATTTTGAGATTACATTTTTTTTTTAATGACTTTTTGGAAAAAATTTATAAGGAATTTTTTTAAAGCTTACCATGAGGAATGTTCCTCTGAAGTTTCGCAGTCTGGCCCTGAAAAACCGTGTATAGACGATAGAAAAATGCCATACATGAATATAAGTCAACTACCTATAGGTAAAATGGTGAATGTTACACAGAGTGTAAAATTAACCTCAATCACCTTTATCATTCACCCTGATAGTGCATTTTCAGAATTTTTACTTGAGAGTAGCCATCGAGTTGACAACACTCATTCGGGATTCTGGTTCTATTTCACACACAGCACTGTGTTTTTCATCTGTTGTAATATGAACTCCTCTGATCAAAAAATACGGTACATGAATTTTCATAGCGGCAACTGCTGACGTTATATCCATTTGAAGTAATAAGTCCAATAGTCTGATCCATATAGAGATAGTTAGAGTCAAGTTTGGACAAATTGTAACTTGGCGGTCGGCTTCCAGAGCCGGACGATTGAGGTTGTGTTTACCATATTTGTCACGCATCATGGACTTCGAACAACGTGTTGACTTATTTATTGTGTATGCGGATAATTGTTAGAATTCCATATTGAAATTTGGTAAGGTATCCAGAATAAAACACTTTTATAAACGTGTTAACATTAAGTTTGTTTGGAGTTACATAAAAGTTCCAAAAAAGCTCATGAAATGTTAAAATCAGTGTATGGTGATAATGTGGAGACTCTAAATACAGTTTGCAAGGGGTATGAACGATTTTATTACATTTTTTTTTTTTTTAATACAAATTTGCATTCTTATGATTTACCAGACATTTAAGTTTGGTGCCGAATTGTTGATAACTCACTATTAGAAAATGATAAGTTGTGACAGTGGAGTGCGAAACTCGGACCATTAATCTGTAAAAATAGGACTACAACCCAATTATAAAGCGGAAATAAGTCGGTTGGAGACGAGCAACGGTTGGGAAAAAGTGGCAAAAATGATTCATTCGAGCAGCCTTCTATTCGAGATATTACCAAAGAACTGAACATCTCGTACGGGTCTATGCAAAGCATTTTAATCAACAATTTGCAAATAAGATGAGTAAGCGAAAAGTCACCACGACGGAGCAGCTCAAGGCTCTTCCGGTGGAAGCCTTCCAGAAATGCTCGCAAACATGGAATCAATGTTGCGATAAGTGCGTCGCTTGCCAAGAGTACTTTGAAGAAGATTAATTCAAATTTGATTTAAGCTTATTGTATTACACTTTGCTTGTGTAATTAAATTGTTCTACATATTTTTACGTATCACACCTTGTAAATATTGAATAGTGATGAAATAGTTTTTACCTGGTTGACGGGAAAAGTTTCTGTAGGAGCGAGGTTGTAGTCAAACTCAGCGAGGATGCACTTGTTATAGGAGGTGACGAGTGGGCACGAGGCGTAGCCAGTGTACTCAGCCTCCAGGGAGCGGCCCGACACGACACTCTTCAGGTTTCTCTGCACCACTAGAGACTGGGCGGCTGAAATCACACAACATGGTATAATCAATAAATTCAGGTGACAGTGCGGAAGATTCTAATATAGTGTATATATATTTTAGGATTTTTTTTTATTTTATAACATTTATACAATATTATATATACAGATTATGTCATGTACTTATGAACTAATTTGACAGCAAAAAGATGCGAGCTGACACGATGATAATAAAAAAAAACAGGTAATTTACCGACTGCAGCGGCAGTTTTGGAGTTGGGACTATCGGAGCAGTCTCCGAGAGCGAAGACGTTGTGGTACTTGGTGTGCTGCAGACTGGATTTGTTCACCGTCACGAATCCGGCTTCGTTCACTAACTCCCCGGCCCCCTTCAGCGCTTCCAGGGGGCCCATGGGAGGAGTAACGTGAAGCAAACTGTACTATAAAAATATAATGGTCAAGGTGATCAAAAAGAAACATGTGAAACTAATTACATGTTAAAACTCAGAGAAAGGAGAGCTTCTCTACGTGGACATGTTAAATAAAAGTTTATAAAAATTGTCATTAAAATTTAAAGTAATAAAAAAAAAAAATTTAAAGTGGTGAAATTATTTTGTTTAGAATTTTTAAAAATGGTTTACATTTTTGATAATATCAGAATGAATTGAAATTTTAATTTTTAACAAGTCTTCTAAAATAATACAAAGAAAATCTTATTTTTTTAAGGGAATCGCCCGCTAAGCCTCTATTTTAGATGCTTGTCAGCAGGTGGCAAAGAGAGGATAATATAGAAGCAAGTTGTGAAAAATACTCCACAACACCCATCTATGAATTTTTTCTTGCAACTGGCGGGAATCGAACCCGCGATGCCAGTTTCACAGATGACCAACTGCACCACGGTGCCTGTCAAATCAAATTAATTTTCGTCAAGTTAATTTTATTTATAACAATAATTAAACTCGAACTGAACAAAATAATATATTTGAAAAATGTACATAAAATAATTAATAAAAACAACTCACGTTGATGGTTTTTTTGTCTTCCGGTTTATCAAGATTTTGGAATACGGCTTCCTTCGTTTGCGGATTAACTTCCACCAAGTTGTGACGCAGCGTGACGGCGATGTCTCTCTCTTTTACCACTTCCCATAGTGCGTCGGCATATTTCTTCACACCAAATAATACTCCCAGCGAGGAGTAGTAAGAAACTTTCACTTTATCTCGTACATTGTTCTACAAAGTGTAATTATTTATATTTTAAAAAATTTAATTAGAATTTCGATAAAAAACCAGACAATAAATGTCATTTGAAAATGAATAAAATAATTGTCAGATTTAAAAAAAATAATGAAATCAGAGTTTAAGGTCCTAACATGGAGTTTCAAAAAATAAATACCAACTCAATAAATAGACTAGAATTATGCTACTACTACCATCATGCCATTTCACCGTAGGGGTAGGCAGAGAGAATGGACTGCCACACACGTCTATCCTGGCATACATTCCTAGCTTCTTCATATTCATACATCTTGTCATACATGCCCTTCGGTTCTGTCTGCTTTTGACATGACCAGACTTAAGATTTTGGTTTATCTGATCATGCCACGTCTTCCTTGGTTGTCCTCGTCTTCCTTGGTTGTCCTCGTCTTACGTTTCCATTCATTTTCGCCATATATACTAGAATTATGGAGATATTTAATAAATAATTCAGCGGTGTAAACAAAAAAATTGTCTCTATCAAGTTTCAAGCATAAAGTAGGCTATTCAATTATGAGAGTATAATTGGTTTCATTGCCTTACCTTTCTGAAGTAGCTGTCAGCCAGGTACATGATCTTCTGAGGTGCGCCCGGGCATTTCACAGGTGTGGCAGGGAAGGTGAACAGGGCCTGACCCGAGCGGGTGGCTTGTATAGTGCGCCAGGCACCCTCCACGTACTGAGGGGAGTAAATGGAGCATACGCCGCTACCCTCTGTCTTCAGACCCTCTTCCAAGCCAGGGATCTATAACAAACTTCATTGAAAGAACTAAGAAAGTGAGAAAACTCTGTAGACTTACATGAGATGTATTAACTCTTACGAATTCGATTGTAGTCTGTTAGATCTTTGTGTGGTATTGAAGATGCTTGGAATAATGCTCTGGAGTATTTATACTGGTTTATTGTAATTCTAATCAATACACTTCATTATTAATAATGTGGCTCTGAGCTTATGACTGTTTAGAAGGAGAGGCGAATCTATGGTAGCTGGAGGCGCTATGCAGAAGTCTGTGCGAGGACCTATGCGACATGCGACGGATCGGTGATACTTCATATAGAACTCACACGAGAGGTAGTATCTTACATGGTCAAGTTAGTGCAGAACATTGGTAAAATAAACCAGTGTATGACTCAAAATGCATACCCTTCTAGTGGAACGGAAGGCCTGTCAATGACTGTCAACAGGCCGGCATCTTCGGAAGAGTTTTAAGTGGTTTCCTCTTCACTGAACAAATGCTAGAGAATATCCCTCCTGATCCCAACACTTGTAAAATAGAAGCTTATTAAAAGCATAAAAATCCACTTTTACATTACAATAAATGTAATTCCCATACAAAAAAAGGAAAAAACCTATGGTAGTTTCGTAAATTCATAGATCAAGTTTAAAATTCAAATACTGCCTTTCCAAAACTTGATTCTAATTTTCTATCAGTGAGTTATTTACAACTAATTGAAAATAACCCCGAAAAATTTTGGTAAATCATAAGAGTGCAAATATTTATTTAATTAAAAAACGACACGCGCCGTGGCAGTCAGATAGATGGCCAACTATGAAACATGCATCGGGAGTTCGATCCCCGCCAGTTGCAAAAAAGAAATCCGAGAAAGATTTTTATTCTCATATGGTCTGGGTGTTGTGGTGTACTTTTCATAATGTCCTTCCATGTTCTCTCTCCTAACTGCTGACAAGCCTCTAAAATAGTGGATTAGCAGATTATTCCTTTTAAAGAATAATCTAATTTACTAGTAAAAATTCATGATAGAAACTCATTGTAATTTAATACAGAAATAAAAAATGAGTGATCTGCAAATTTGGAATAACCACTGAACACTAATTAATTTGTGGGCTTATCACTGGAAACTCTATCGGCTCCAATTCCACCATAACCAGGAACAAAATCACTAACTTAAAAAACCTGCTTTGAATTTAATGTATAAAGTATAGGTACGATGAAATAAATCATTTGTGCAGGCACAATGTATAATGTGTGTTTAGGTACATCAGCAATAGCTGTTTGCCTATGATCAATAATACTGATTGATTTTGTGAGTAGGCTACTTTGTAGTGAAAACCGCAGATTCAGTATACTCGTTAGTGTAATGAATGACTAGCTGTTTATTCTAGGAAAAGACTAACATGGAATGATACTGCCAGGATATGTGGATGTTTAGATACTGTAGTTACGTTTATTGTCGCCAACAAACATACCTACACCTCTGACAGATTTAAAAGTGGAATCCCTAAAGGTTTAAGTGTTTTGTTTACATAAATTTGGACAATACTACAGAATTGAGGAGGAACCTTACAGAATTGTAGTTCAGCTGGAGTCCGGTGGCGAGGACCAGGAAGTCGTAGCTGACGGTGTCTCCGCGTGTCGTGTGAAGGCAGTTGTCGGAGGGGCTGAAGGCGGCCGCGGAGTCCCGGAGCCAGCGCGCCGTACGCGGCAGGACTCTGCCCATGGCCCGACGGCTGCTGTCTAGATCCTTGATGCCAGCACCGACGAGGGTAAACAGGGGCTGGTAGTAGTGGGACTACAAACCATAATCATTATCAACTGAGTTTTGAGTATGAGTTTGAGTTTTAATATGTATTTGAGTGTGTATTGAGTAGGTGAGCGCGCATTTGCGGTCGCAGGCCCTATGGCATGGAATGCTCTCCCAGCAGAGGTGCGAGGCTGTGAAAGTGAAGTGATGTTTCGGAAAAAACTTAAAACCCACTTGTTCTCTAAATCATTTGAATAAATCCGTAGCACGTGACAACAAAATAAATTATTTTAATTAAATTACAAATTTAAAAGCTTCAATTAAATTAACTTAACAATAGAATCACCATGTAAAGCGCCCTTGAGGTATTTTATTATGAAAATGGCGCTATATAAGTTATCCACAATAAATAAATGTAGACCCTTCCATGAATCGAACCCGTAAATTCTATATATATATCTTCGCTCAATTTCCTTTTTCATCCGGGATTCTGGATCTTTTTCACACACAGAACTGTAAAATCCAGCATTTGAAAATATTCTTACTGCTGTAAAAACCAGTTATGCTTATTTAATTACAGACTATTTGTGATCTGAGAAATAGCCACAAGAACGTCTGATTCCTAGAATTCATTTAAGCTAATAAACAATTCACCAGCAGAGTGTATTGACATAGGAATATCTTTTTATTACCTACCATAATTATGTTGATTTATGAGAAATTTAGTTGGAAGACGTGTTGTGATGTAATCAGTGGAAAAATTAAATATGTATTCTAAATAAACGCTTTATTTTATTGAAAAATGAAATAAGAAGAAACATAACTAATAAACGAAAAATATTGTTCAAAAAACTTATACGGGGATAAATTATTTGTCAAATTTAAGCAAGCATCTTAAGGATTGCTTCTTTTTGCTATAATAATAATAATAATGATAATCTTTTTTATTTATTCCAGTAAAATGGCTAAATAGTGCAGAGCCAATTCTACCATATAAAACAAAACATATTTCATTTTAATATAACAACGTAGAGATAACTTACAAAATATGCATAACATATTAATAAAAAATTTAAACTAAAGAACAAAATAAAAATGAGTAAAAATAATTAACCTGCGAGTGAAGAAAAAAAAATTGAATGAATTTTCGCATAAATGAGATAAAATAAAATAAATTATCTTATATTATAAGATTATGGCGGTCTCAGCATTTCCAGCCATCGCTCGAACAGGGGTGAATGGATGCACCGTGCAGTGGCTTGGAGAAGCGTATTGTTGGAGCTTCACAGGCGTTCCCATAGCCTTAGGCTCTTTGGCGAAGTATGGCAGCAAAGGTGTTTACCCGTCCAGCATTAACATTTCGGAGGCACTGCAGTACCTGGGCAGTCCAAATAATTGCCTGTATGCATTGTTATAGGTGACCCTTAATTTATTCCTCGCTGCTCACATATAATTGTTCCATAGTTCTGCTGTATACATTGATGACAAATACAATGTAAAGAGGATTTTCTTCACTTCGTCACTGCACTGAATAAATTACTATATTACCTAAGAAAAATAACCTTTTTTTCTAGATCTTTCCTACTACAATACTGGTTAGAAATTTTTAACAAATCTGAGCTATGAATAACAAAATGCCTAGCATAGTTGTCATGTTCTTTAAAATATTTATTGTGATGAATCATTAGAATCAGTAGTAGTTTAAAACAAACTAACTTTATACAGTATTTCTAAAGATAGCAGAGATACATAAACTTACAGAATTGGGTTCGAGGACAATGACTTTCTCGTTGGGATAGTCTCTGGTGATCTTGGCAGCCATTGCACATCCCGCCGACCCACCGCCCACAACAAGGAACTTGCAACTAAAAAATCATATAATTCATTACCTTCATAAAGCTATGGTTTCTTAAGAAAGCGGTACCGTCAGATGACGTTATATTGCAGCCATTACGTAGCGATGGACGACGTCATTAAAATGTTGTCTGTACAAACCAGATAGCACAGAGAGCATTGAATATGAGCAAAATGTCAAATGGAGTTGCCGTCATTTACAGGACAGCTGTCATAGCGGTACAAGCAGTTGTTAAACATTTATTCTTATGTAGCGGTGAATATTTTTGTGTTTGAAAATTAATGCAAATCAAAAAATACTGAACATAAATAGATTTGGTAAGAAAATTGTGAAAAATCTAAATTTGCACTAAACTCTGAAATGCACACTGTGTAGAATGATTTTTAAACATCTCACTCTCCTCCGAAAGATAGTTTTCAACTTCCAATGACTCCTCATCTTTCAAATATACCTACTAATAATGCTAAGTCTTCTTCTAAGCTTCTTATATATAACACCGTATATGCTACTAAAGATATACACATCCTGTATCAAACCTACTCTCGAATACAGAGATATGGAATCCCTATTTTGTTAAGGATATCAACTTGTTGGAAAGAGTCCAAAGACGAGCTACAACGTTGTCTTCCATATGTGGAAGACTGGAAACTCTCGGTCTCACAATGCTGCAGGAACGGCGAGAAAGGGGTGACCCGATAGAGACATACAAGATGCTCAACATTCGCTATAGCTGCCCAAATTTAGATCCCATGTTCAAGCTTAAACAAGATGCTCGTCTTCGAGGCCACAGTCTCAAGCTGGAGAAAACAAGATTCAATCTAAATCCACCAAAGCATTTCCTGAGCAATAGGGTTGTCGATGGTTGAAATAAGCTGCCACAGGAGCTGATCTCAATGGGTTCAAAAATGGACTAGATTTGTTTTGGAAAAGTTAAAGAGCGCCAACAACTAACTTTTGTTAAAATAGATTTAAGCATATCAGCTTTAAGCTGCTCGCTTAACATTTTATAAAAATACGTTCAAAAATTAGGTGATCACGGCTACTAGATAATGGCACCGTTCTCTTGTTGACATCTCTGGACACTGTTAGGGCGGTTGTCCTGTTCTGCTTACTGCATTAAGGCATATCATGGCCGCCACATAACAACACCGCTTTCTTAGGAAACCATAGCTTGATTCTGCACCTAATGGGCACTGCATAAGTACACCAATCCACCTAATAATAATAATTTAGAATGAACTGCGAAATAAATATTGCGCTGTAAAAACACCTCTAGAGCTAAATCAAAAGCGAGACCTTTTTCATGGTAGACAAATGCGGTGATTACTAAACCACAAGGCGGACAAATAACAATTACTTATGCATCATAAAATTTATACTCAACCTTACCATTTTTTTAAATTATTTTATCTTATGTGGATATTTTTATTTCAAAGGAAAAAGTTGCATTTCAATAGATAAATCGTGAGATCAAATGTGTGAATAACTATTAAATTCAATTGTTTAAATCAGGCAAACATTATTTCGAAATCTATGGAAACATTTGATCTCGTTACAGTAAAAGTTATGAGGTGTACAAATTAGGATTATTGTCATTAAAACTTACTCATATTTCTCATTCATGCAGCTACTGACGGAAACATGGCGCACATTCCGAGAAATCATTTTTAATTTTGAAACATTATTAACTTTGCTTAATATCATTTTTAAAATTGAATAAATTTAATTTGCGGTTTAAAAATGAATTGTCGAAATATTTCAAAGCCTAATAAAGCACGCGCTTTAACAAAACTATTTTTTAAGATCGCAATTGACTTTTATCACTTGTGAAGTCAAAAGTCAAAACTTATTGCTTATATATCACTTTGTCGGCATGTCCAGGCTTGTCTCTAAGTGACATGTGACAGTTGTTTGTGAGGTGGTAACAGGTGACAGTACTTTTGACTTTTGACACTTGATGGGTATAGACAAAAAGCAGAGATACTTGCTCCGCCCACTGGACTGGAGGGAAATTTAAATAAAATCGTATTCATTTTTGAGGACGTACATTGATGTCGGCCGAAAACAAGTTACACAATATTAACAAATTACCATTGAAACATAAAAATTACTAAGGAGAATTTTTCAAGCTCCTCAGCAATTCTTTGTAACTTAGAATTTAATGGTGTGTGGTGTGTACACAAATCGTATTAGCGTAGTTCATTTATTATTTCAAAGATATAATAGTATTTCGACAAAGACCGTTAAATCGATTTTTTAACTAAGTTAGGAATGAAAGAAACTGAAAGATTAAATTACATTGCAAGGTAAGTAATATAAAAAAAAAATGACGATACTTATCGACGATCATCGTGGTTTTGGATGTGACAGGGTTTTAAGAACACCCTGTAAAGGTATGTAAATGTGTATGTATTTATGATCAAGATATGCTGCAATTGGTGTACCGATGCAGTGTCCTATGCACCATTAGGTGCGGAAAGGGAATGATGATGTGTGTATGTGCGTATGTGGGTATAAATGTATGTATGTATGTGTGTGTGTATGTATATTTACAAGGGTGCACATGTATGTGTGTATGTGTATGTATGTATATATGGATGTATAAATAAACATATAATAAAAACAAAAAAACTTGCTTTAATTGTCCTAGATACTGAGCAGGGTCATTTTTCGTTATTTGTATATCCTCCACCCTTTTGTCAAAAACAGTAAACATAAGACTTTTGGCTCAAATGTCAAATCCAACTGTCACACCCTTTTGATATTACATTTATATATTTAGATGATTTATGCTATTTTCTCCATATTCTTGCTAATACTTCACACATATATATATATATTATTAAATAATATAATTTTGGTATGAAGTACCTTATAAATAAGACTGGCGTAATGAAATAATATTAATAATAAAAGTGTTAACTGACACCAAGCGGAGGCGATACAGCTGGCTGGGCCACATATTACGAACGCCTCCCGAGAACCTTAAAAAATAAGAATAAAATTACACGCGGTATACTATATATAGCACATAATTTATAATAATATTTCTAGCTCTCTAATAGAACTCGTGTTTAGAGAGAAAGTTCGTTTAGCGTTCATTTTTATTGAAAAAAGATCCTTAAAATTAAATATCAGATTCTAAAAGAAATATTATTTTCTAGTTGTTACATAATATTTATACTGGTTATATACATATATGAATATTACGCATAATGACGTTTTCTTTTAGGGAAGAGAAGTTTCTAATTAATTCAGAATTTAAAAAAAAAACATAAGCTGCATTTTCCCTTATTCAAAATATTATACCTACACATTCCACTAAACTTTAGTGGAATGTGTATGTGTAGAATGTTAGTGACTAAAGGTAGGTTTAGATGGGGTCTACGTTCAAGGCACACGGAAGGAATGCTGTAGTCTGTTGTGACGCCCGCGCCCGGTTGAGTTTAGATAAAAATTAACGCATCGATACACACAAATATAATGTACCTATTAAAACTCTAGTGAATATCGACTTCCCAGTTTTTATCGAAACACAAACGGACAGCGTCACTACAGGCTACCGCATTCCTTCCGTGCGCCTTGAACGTAGACCCCATTAGCAGGTTTTGAATCTGGGGTACTTAATTTCTCAACTAAGGATTATTGTCTTTGATTATGCGTAAATGCGTACAAATCTATGAAGTGGTGACTGAAACATTTCTGTCAAATATAAATATGTCAAATGTCAAAGTTAAATATGCAAAAAAGCATATTATTTAATGTAATTTTTTTGCGACCATTCGCAATCAGCTTTGAATTATCAGTTACGCACAAAGCATTTTTGTGTAAATTAAAATTGATTATTGGCTGTTCACAAATTATAATTTAATAAAAATGAAACAATACACCGACGCTCTAACACAGAAGGTCTGCAGGCTATGCCTAAAGGATGGTGGCAAACTACTCAGTATTTTTAAAAAATCGACACCATCTATTGCTCAGAGGATAATGGATTGCACTAAAAACATACAAGTAATATTTTAATAATTTTTTAAACATTTAAAATTATGTATTACGAACTAGATTCGACAGAGAACACCTATGCCATACTGTCCTGTTCAATTGATATATATGTATTTTTTTGTCAAAATACATCGTTTTTAAATTTACATTACATTACAAATTTTATTTGTGCGAAATATTCCCAATCAGCAAAAGTGCTGGTATGAGGGGATATAATATATTATGACACAATAGTTTTAATAAAAAGTCGATAAAATAACATCACATATCACTCGTCGCACGGGCTGTAAGAACTGTTTTATTTAGGTGGTTTTTAAGTATGTATATGTTTTTTATATTTTTTAGGTCATTAGAAAGTGAATTGTAGAAATTTATTGCTGTATACACAAAACTGTTTATTTTTCTGTTAGTCCTAGATTGTTTGCAAGTTAAATTATTTGACGTTCAAGTATTTATTTTATGTATATCGTAGTTAAAATTAAATTCAATATTTGTCTTTATTATATTATTTTTCATCGTAAATATCATCTTTACCTCTTCTGTGTAAATTAATTCATCTAAATTGAGCAATTTTGTTTTTCTATATAAATCTGTGGTTCTAGTATATATTAAAATTAAATGTTACTTTAAGTGCTTTATTCATTGTTCTTTGTATTGATTCTTGCATTTGTTTACTACATTGCGGCCATATTATTAATCCATATACAAAGAAGTATAAAAGCATAATATATAATTAATTTTGTACTTTTATCAAAGACTTCAGTTCTTCTTTTATTAGTCTTAACTGTTGGCCTCGTGGTGTAATAGTCAGCGCGTTTGCCTACCATGCAAGAGGTCTCGGGTTCGATTCCCGACATGGTTGATATGAAATATTTATTTAAAAGAGTGTTTTCACACTAGAATATTTTATAGTCCCTGGACTGGTACCTGAAGCGTAAGACTGATCACCTTACCTTCATGTAACAAAATTAATCGAGATATGCTGTGATTGGTGTACCAATCCAGTGAAGGGAATGATAATGATGATGAGTCTTATCTTGTTTTATTAGTCTGCCATATAAAATTTGCTACTTATTTCTTCATATCTACTTAAAAATAATATAATTAGATTTTCCCAAGCCTTTTTATATAAGTGTTCATAAAAAGACTTAGAATTGTAAATTTACATTTACACTGTAATTGGGCCTCCTGGCCTGTTGTGTTGCAAAAAAATAAGTTCCTCATCTGAAGATTCTTAAGATGATATTCCATTATTAGTAAAAGCTCAAATAAGTGAATCTTAGTCATAAATATTATTGTAAAGTGACTACAAAGTTAATTATCTTACTATTCCGTAGCATGCTCACACATTTTGTTGACAAATATGAATTGTAACAATATCTCCCTGAGGTATAGATAGCAAAATTAGTTTATTGTTATTGAAATAAACAAGAACTTCTTAAAGTTCTAGTTATTTTTATTTTTTCTTACGTGTTTAATTAGAACAGAGTTTTAGCATTATATACCAGTGCATAGAACTTCATGTCGTGCACAATAATTATTTTGAAAATATTTGTTTACCTTTATTGAATTATTGTTTTCTTGAAAATGTTTCCTTAATCGATATTCAATGTACAGTGGTATACAGAATAAATATTTTTTTAATTTTTTTTTTTTTTAAAAAAAAAGAAATATTTGCGTTCTTATGATTTACCCAAATATTTAATTTTGAGGGCCATTTTCAACGAGTTGTAAATAACTCACTATTAGAAAATGAAATCAAGTTGGGGCAGAGTGGGATTCGAACCACAGACCTTTGGTCCGTGAGTCCGAGACACTAGCCACAGGACCACAAGAGAACATTATCTATCTAATCTTGACATCACAACAACCAAGGCCAAACATGTTGCGTTTTTTTTTGCAACATATTTTTATTAGATTTATTTTTTACATTTATATATGAAAACATTTCTCCACAGCATCCATCTTGATTTTGAAAATACAATTAATTATTCTAAATCCATTTCATATATGTTTATTGGTATTCGTAGTTTGTGATATTTCCCTATTGTGGAGTCAAATGTAACGTGAGTTACCATGGAATTACCCTTCCGTAAAATACCTCTGTAGATATTATTTTTAATTGACAACGATTCCGGAAGTAGGATTAATAAATTCATCATTGCATTTTATTGCAGGTCCAAGTAGACGATGGATTCCCGGCTCTCATCTGCGCCAGTTGCCTGAGGAAGCTGAACAAAGCTCACAAGTTCATTAAGAACTGCGAGCGGTCTTACGAAATACTCAAGAACTCCCTGCAAACAGATACTAAAGTCAAACAGGAATGTGAAGCAGGTTTGTCTATCTTCTTTCAACCTACATAATATAATTTAATTAAATAATTTGTTTCATAGTCCAAACTGAAATGTTTATTTGCATTCAACTGTATTTTTAATTTAAATATTTCAAAGGATGAGTGTTTCTAATAAGGGCAATTTTAATTTTGCTTTTTGTGATAAATAATATGTTGTTGTTATTTTATTCCAGGATACGATGAACAAAATGACGAGAAATGGTCTCTCTCTGATGACGAATGTATCACAATTTATTATTCCGAACTCAAACCAAAAGTGGAAGAGGTATAACATTCAAGTTTGTTAATGAAAAATCTCGGTGGAAGTTTATTCTAATTTATTATAGAAATAAAAGACGAGTGATACTTACATCCCTAATTTGTGGATTTAGCTAACACTCATTTTTTATGTGTATAATAATAAAAAGAGGTAATAACAATTTGCCATCAACAATTATTTTTAATGATTGTAATGTAGAAAGTACGAGAGATAGATTTTTCTCTCTTAAAAAGATGATTTTTTTTTTCTTCAGTTTGTTAATTTTGGATTTTTATATTTACTAGTTTTTACATTTAATTTCAATACTGTAGTTTAAATAAAAAAATCTTCATTATTATAATAAGCATAGGTTTTTTTTTTTTGTAATCAATGAGTTTTCTTTCATTCTTCGTACTTCACGCGTCTCATCATACAATTTTTACTCTTTATACATTAAGCAATTTTATGTTTTCTTTAATGTTAGACTTATTCTATTCCTAATTCTAGTTCTAAAGGTTTTGTACATTTCTATTTAATAACAATTTTACTTATAAAATATTTCAGCATAGAGGTTATAAAAAGTTATATAAATATAAATATTAACACATTATGTAATAATCTTGTTTATACAAAACAAAACTCACCATTTAAAAAATATTAGCATAATTTATTTCAACGTCTTCTTACAGAATTTGGCAGCTAGCGAAAACAAAAACGACACCCTTTTGAGTGAAGAACTTGCAATAAGCAAAATTAAAGAAGAGAGTGAAAATATTGAGGAACGTGAAAATATAGAGGAACTATTAGCTTCTGGAAATATCGAACTTCAGGCTCATTCTCCTTCTATTGCGGAAGGCTACCAATCAGACGTGAGCTTCAAAAGTGAACTGAATGACAACGCTGATTTCTGTGATACAATCGAAGAAAATACTCACAATGACCAAGAAAAAAAAGTATTGAAGGTTTGTATTTAAAATTACATAATTTAAATCTTATTTGCTGCGGGGATTTTTAGAACCAATGTCAGTTTCTTTTCTCTTCTACCCGGAATGCTTGAAATGTACAATAAACTTTTTTTAGCTGTGTGTAAAACAAATGTCAAAGAAGCGAGCGGTCCTTTCTCTGCTTTCACATGCTGAATAGCCCAATGTCTACCTGCCATGTTAGTGTTTTTCAATGTATTTTTAAGATATTCAGCTTAATTTCGTTATGCTGATCTATAAGGGTTCTTAACCTGACAATCGGCTAAAATAAAACTAATTTTTCATATATCAACAGGTTTTCATCATACGGAAAATAAATATATGTGTTTATAACACTGAGATATAATTTAATAGAGATGATGTTTCATACAATTATTGGTTCAAACGATGTTCCAAATATTTTGAAAAATTGGCAAACGCCACGGAGAGCAGACAAGTGGAAGCGAGCGTTGTTCCGTCAACATCAACATTGCCATGCAAAACGCTTTGTATAGTAAAAAGGACTAATTGTCTATGCCGCTTCACAATGAATTCAAAGCTGTATGTCGCGCCCTTTTGCACTGCTTCAGATTCGCTTATAACACTTGTGAATCAACACCCAGGGTTGTTACTACTTACAAATCACCTTTTTGTTAAGAAATTAATAAATTTTTAACTTTTCAGGATTTAAATTTTTTTTTTGTTGCTATTAATGAAATTCAAGTATTTCGATTAGGAAATATTCAGTAAAATGAACGGTTTCGCCATCTCTATCACCCTCATACATCGCATATAAAAAACAGGTTTGTTTCGCGGGTATAAACAGATTACACATTTGTGTTAACGCTTCCTATAAGTAGTTTGTGGCGCATTGTTGAGATATTTATATAGTTGGGTAATTTGTATAGCGCCATTTTTGTGAAAATTACCTCAGAGATATCATTTTTAACTGTATAAGATATTTGTATTTTGACTATTGATATAATATTGCTCGTAGTCGGGTATGAACTTCTCTCATATAAGGGCTTTTTTTTTGCACCACAACAGGCCAGGAGACCCATTTACAGTGATGAATTACATCACAGAACATCCAGGCTTGAGAAAAATCACATTTAATTTTTGTGTTCTCACCAGGAATCAAACCCAAAGCCTTCCGTGTGTGAGTCAAGCGTCTTGACCACTACACCACGGAGGCCGCTTGTTGAAATAACATAATTAATATGTACTTCCTGTGTTTTGCAGATTCATAGAGTTAAAGCAATACCAGAAAAATGTCCAGATTGCGGTATTTTATACAAATCAAGACAGTTTCTTTTACGACATATTAAAATTAGGCACGCTGGTAAGTTTCTAAATTCCTGATTGAAAAAATACACTTTAAACTTTTACCTACTATTAAAGCTTATATTATGTAAATAACTTTATTTAGAAACACGCAATCTCCGCTTGACCTGACCACAATGTAAGGAAAGGTTGCCAGTTAAATGGCATATAATGACACATTCTCAATATTTAATTTAAATAATCAAAATGTTTGATGAAGTTCAAATGCTGGCCATTCAAATGCTGGATATTCACATTACGGCACAAGGTACAAACTAGTGGACTGCCGATGCTAGGTTTTTATGCGTATATTTCAATTCAAAGTGACATGCGTCCAGCTTACAACATTTTCCCAAACGGACAAATACATTAATATATCGAATTATTACAGCGTGCCGTGTCAACACAAATTTCTATGGAGACAGGTGACTCTAGCGTTTCGGAATATTTCCAAATATTGATAGAATTACAGTGAAAATTTAATTAGTTTTTATGCATTTGAAGTTTTACTCAACTTATTTTATCCGAGATTATGAAAGGATTTTTTAATAAAATGTCTGTAACGAAGCACGACAGAAAAGGAATTCTTGCATGTTTTTTGTAAGTTCCTGCATTTATTCTCATGGTATTTTTAAAAATTTAGTTCAATCACTGTACACCTTAGATATTTACTTAATAATTATCCGTATAGAATTAACAGTTCATCCATAAGTAATATTGCTTCTGTTGGAATGATGCGAATTGATGTTTCATCAGATACTTTAGCTTAATTTAAAAAAATATGCTTTCCTAATTACTATGATTATTATTGTGGATAATTTATATAGCGCCATTTTTGTGAAAAGTCACCTCAAGGGCTCTGTAAAATAAATATCCTAACACGTTTTGCAGCTACACAGCGCATTGATGGTTAGGATTCAAGTTCCTCGTTTCTAATTATAATTTAATTTAATAACAAACAATAATAGGAGCTAGATTACATCATGTCTTGCAGCTACAGAGCGCATGGACGGTGTGAAGCTTAACCCCCATTTGCATGATTTAAAAAAATGATATTTGGTTTTTCTAATTATTTTCAAGTTAACAAATTAGAGCTGGATTACATACAACACATCCTGCAGCTACAGAGCGCATAGATGGTTGGAATTCTAAAACCCTATTTGTGAATTTTAAGTTTGAAATAATTTGAGAGTTTATGACAAAGGTTTACATAAAAAATATACATTAGCAGAGTAGTAAGTTAGTCAAGTGAATTGAAAATATTTTTTCATAAAAATGTATGTGATTATTTTCAGCTGAAGTTTATCAGGAATATGTGAAGACTCACCAAGTGCAGGACAAACCTTTTGTTTGTAGGTAAATCAATCTTTTTCAATAACAGTAATATAATTATTTTTTTACATAAAAAATAACAGCCGAGAAAAAATGTAAGTAGTTGTTTGTATATGCGAAAATGAGTTCTTACTATTACATTAGGATAAAAAAAATTGAAGATCTGGTTTGATTATTTTTTCAGTACTTGCGATAGCTGTTTCTCACAGAAAGCTAGCCTCAAATCTCACCTCCTGACTCATGTCAAAGATCGACCTTACCAGTGTGATATTTGCAACAAAGGCTTCAAGCAGGTAATTTCTTTTGATAATTCCACCTCAATCTCAAGAAAAACTTCTTTTCCAGCAGGGTAGTTTCAGACTGGAATAAATGGCCAAGCCTAGTTGTCTATTCCATTTCGGTCAACCCGTTCAAAAACCGTTTGGATGCTTTTTTGAAGGAGGAAGAAAGCAGACAAAAAGCAGTGCACGAGATATATGCCCATTATAATATAATAGCAAAGGCTGCCCGCCTGTAATTAATAATAATAATAAAGATGGCTTTTTAATTCATTTCATTTGTTAATGGATCATTAAACTAAGCCAAAAGACTTTTTTTTAAATTTTATATATCATGTTATCAGCGCTATGATATTTTAAAATTTTGTATTTCTGAAATTACCAGCGTGTGACGTCTCAAGTTCTCTTCCGCTTCTTCTCGGTCAGTTCTGCTGATTGGTACGCTGACATTTTGATGCTTCTTTGAAAAAAAAAGTTATTGTGTATGAAAAATGCACAGAAACAGTGCTGCAGTACATAAATTTGATATAAGTGAATCCAATATTTGATGTCATTTTTTTTGAAAGACGCAGACAGTGACTCGTCAAAAAGTGACACATAAAAAGCTGACATCAAATTCAAAGAAAATTTCTGATTCTGATGGTACATAAATAATATGCCTATTTTTAAATCCTTTTAATTATGATTGTAGTTTTGAACGATTTTTTTTCTCGAAAAATAAGAGCGTGTCTTATATTTGAGAAAAAACGGTAATAAATTTAATCAAGATGGAAATTTCACTATCTGAATATTAGATTTTTTTCATTTCTCCTCCTTTTTCTCTTTCCCATTCCCCTTCCTCTCTTCATAGTATATTTCTATATAAAAGTGTATATATATTTATGTACCTAGAATATATCCATATACCTACTATTATTTTCTCAAACTGAACGTTTGGGTAGGTAGAAAGAAATTGCCCTAAGATGTGTAAATAAAATATGCATGTGTAAAAAGTGTTTAATAAATAAATAAATAATAAATGTTTCTTTAGAGAAATATATACATTCTCTACATGCTTATTTTACTATTTTTCTTTTTTTATATGCGGTGTTTTTTGCGTTTGCCTGTCATTCATAAGTCTCTAATTCAATTTCCGACATGCTGAGTACAATATATTTGCTTGAAATATTGATTTTCTACTAAATTATTAAAAGTCACTCAACTGGCATCTAAAGAGCTTATCTTTCATCCCTTTTGCCTGCTGATACAGTGTAATAAGCGCAGAAATAGCACGATGGTAGTCGTATGTAATACGTGATGTTGATGAGCGAGCTCTGTGCGCAGGTGTCGGGTCTCACGGTGCACCAGAGAATACACTCGGACACCCGGCCCTTTAAGTGCGACACGTGCCCCCGAGCCTTCCGCAATTCACGCCACCTCCACTTCCACAAGAAGATCCACCTCGGCATCAGGGACTACATCTGCTCGGAGTGCGGAAAAGGTAAGGATACATCGTACATTACCTCGATATCACTCGTCGGGTATATCTTGCACATCCCCGTACTGTACTAATCAACACGCTCGACAATATAACATTTGAGTATAATGAAGGAATCGTGTATTGCAGGTTTCATTAAGGATGATCATTTGATAAATCACTTGAGGACACACTCGGCTGAACGAGCTTTCAGTTGTGAATTCTGCGGGAAATCATTCAAGTAATTTTTTTTATATTCTGAGTCTTAATGTTCATTAAAATATTGGTGTAGAATTCACTTTTGTCTCGATTGCCCTGTACTATTATTATTTTTGATCAATTTGAAAGTCATTTTTTCTTTATAGCAATAAACACACCAATATACCCTACTAGAAAAAACGCCATTTTATACAATGTGAATTTTATGAAAATCTTGGTTATAATCCTTTTTTAATATCCTTTTAGATCACGCAGCTATATGAAGGTACACAGAAAAATACACATCGATAAAACTAATAGAAAATGTGTAAGTAAAAATTAATATTACTGAATAATTATTATTTGAAACATTAATTTTGTGATTTCTAACTTCACCGAACGTAAAATCAATTACAGTAAAACCTCGTTTTTACGTTCCTCGATTTTACGTTTCCAAATATTTAGGTCCCATTTTTTCCATACATTCTCATTTAAATATTCCCCCCAATTAACGTTTTTCATAACCCCGGTTTTACGTCGAATTTTTTTCATAACTTATTCGATCTGTCAAAAGCGAGCCGCGCGCCGCCGCGTGAATGGAGAATAAAATAGAGGTAAATAAAAAAAGGCGTAAATTATTGTCTCAAACTAAATTCAAAGCAGGTGCAGTGTAATTTTTTTTGTTGACCATTTTGTTTAAGTGTCTAATTTTGACATTTTACTAAATATAGTTATAATAAAAGTGTGAAACAGTTTTGCCGCGATTTTTAAGGTTAAGTACCCAGATAAAATTATTTAAATATGTATTTTTTTAAATTCAATAAAAAAACACATTGTAGTATTGCTTGAAAAAATACAAAATATTTTTTCAATAAATCTTGATTAATATGAAAAATCCCCAATAATAACAGTTCTTACAATTTTTCTACAGTATATTTAGTGTTGTAGTCTTGTACAATAATTATATTTCAAAGAAATTTATTTTTTTCCATACATTTTTCATTTCCTCACTTTAAAGTTTTCTTCAGTTTTACACTTTTTTGTTGCTCCCTTGAAAAACGTATAACAGGGGTTTTACTGTATTACAAATTCATCTGATTGTTCCTTTTTGAGAATCTGTAATCTGGACGCTGAGCATTGTGGTTTCAAAAGATGCATATTATGTAGATAGTTACTTGAAGTATTTGTCAGTGTTGTTAGTTTTAAGAACATTATTTTACACAATTTTTTTGTTATTTTTATATTAAAATGGTCCATATGTTAATTTTAATCGGTGATTTCAAACAAAGGTAAATTATATAAATACATAATTAATAATTACAGTATTTTAACTACAATCATACTTGGAATATATTCAGCAAACATTGTAATGGCGTTATGTTTTCTCGTAGAGCACAACTAGGCGCAATAGAGCAAAAGCTGTTCCCGAGAAGTGTCACGTATGTAACAAGTTGTATCAATCTGCCGAATATCTTCTCCAGCACATGAAGGACAAGCATAGTGGTATTTATTTATTTATTTTAAAGAAACAAAGTCGACAATGATAAAATAACACTAAAAAAAAAATGGTTTAAAGACAGACCAGCCAAGTTTCTAAATAAAAATCATACATATTATTAAATTGTGTTACAACAAAAGGGTGTGTTTATGTGTATTTGTATGAGAGTAAGTGTAGATGTGTGTTTATGTGTATTAGTGTGGGAGTAAGTGTTCAGGTGTGTGTAAGTGTGAGCATCATTAAATAGTAAGTGGGATCGTATCGCAGCCAGAAATAATAAGTCTTAATTTATTTTAAAATAAATTAAGGGGCATGTAAAATATATCAGTAGATGAAAAAAAAGCATTATAGTTAGAGCAAGAACGACAGAGGAAAGAGTGTTGTGCATGGTTAGTACTACAGACTGGCAGATGGAATAAATACTTATTTCTTGTCACGCGAAAGGAGACATTAAGATTAATTTTAGAGAGTAGGTTAAAAGAGTCTACTTTATTATTTAATAATGTATGTAATCCATTTCTGACATTTTTAATTGAAAAATATTGGATGAGACATAACCAGAAACAATTTCTATTTGACAAGTTAAAGAAAACAAGAATGTACCAGAAAAAAAAATATTGCGCAAAAATATTTCTCTCTGTACACCTCAGAGATCTGTTGATGAATGTGGACTCGTTAATCGAATTAAATTTCGATCTTATTATCAAATAAATATTCCCACATTCAAATTTTCATTAGGTAAAATCAGTTGAGATCGTCATATTAACATTTTGATGTCATTCAAAAGATTCAGCAATTTACTTAAATATATTTAAATTCTTCACTACAGATTTTGCCGTTGGATCCATACAAAGAAATAATGAAGTCGGATCAAAATTTTAACTTTATCAGATTCTAAGAAATAATGATTCTACAAAATTTGTCGCAGAATGTGATTTCAGATTATTCAAATGAATTTAATCTCACATTTGAAAATTACAAATTTTAACAGAAATTTGGTTTACCTAAATTTCAAATCTTAACCAATATAAATTTATCCTACATGAGTAAACCCGATAATTTCGATGTAAATCTGAAATCTTGAAAAAGGGCAATTTGTAGTGAAAAGGCTTCATTTAATGTATCTAAAATGCATGCAAGAATGATTTAAAATGACCATTCCTTGGTGCTAGAACCTAGACTAAGTCTTACTTAAAAAAAGAGCAGATATAAAAATATTTGTGTGAATAAACAGTTAGGTGCGTAAGTTTTCACATTCACTATTATCAATATGTATCTTTTTTGGGTGATCCCGTGTAAGTTGAATTTGTTTAGTTGTTTCGGCTACCATTGCAGGAGCCATCTTCGGGGTAAACTATATACGGTATAAACTGTAGCCGAAACGTTGGAACCAATCCAACTTACACGGGATCACCCAAGATGTTTGTCCCAGGTTTAAATCTCAACGAGATTGATTTACGTATTTATTTGTAGAGGTGTTTTTTTCCTACAATAAAAAAATGTGTGTTTAGAAAAGACATTTTTATCTATTTAAAAGAATCATTAACAAAAAAGTATTTAAAAAATAATGAAATTTATGTAAAACTAAAAGTATTATGTAATACTAAAAATGTGAAATTTCTATCTAAATTTTTAGGTCCTGCCTATCAAGAATATATGGAGACTCACACTCACACACTAAAAGAAAGACCACATATTTGCAGGTTTTTAATATTAATTTCTTACCATTTAGCAGTTTTTAGATTAAACTAGATGTGTTTTTTTTCTATGTAATTATTATTACTTATTTAACATGTTCGCGGCTATGCCGACTATAGCCGTCAAAACTTTGTCGCTCATTTAGAAAATGACAGCTATCGTTGTCAGTCCAAAAAATATTGGTAGTGAAATGACGCCTATAGCCTACGTGAAACTGAAGTAATTACACGGTAACAGGAGATAATGTGTCCCTAGAAAAAATGGTCCGCAGCAAAAGTGTCCCAGTTAAATATTAAAATCAAATAATTATTTATTCATATAAAAGATACATGTTACAAAATAAAAATAACGTATCCCTAACTCTATGAGGCCAAGAGCCCCGTGTTGAGTTGGGATACAACAAAATAGAAAGTGATGATTTATATGATTTACTTCAAATCAACTACGGTCCAATCTGAAATGAAATATTCTAAAAAATAAGAATACATATTTTTAAAAAATAAGACAATTATCATGTGTTCAAATGAATGGATCCTATGAGAAAAAAGTGTCCGTAAACATGTTAAAGCACCTAATATCTTTTAAATATAACTCCTTTTACCTAACAATTACATAAACATATGTACTTTTTTCTTTATTTGTAAAACCTTGTTTCTATTTCAAATACCGTTAAAATAATATTCTTTGTTTTTCAAAATATGGTTTTAACTCCTCTTGCAGTGAATGTGGTAAGGCCTTCACGCAGCAGTGTTACTTGGCCATCCATCAAAGAACACACTCGCAAGATAAGCCCTTCGAGTGTGAAGTCTGCCACAAGAGATTTGTACAGGTGACTTTACACTAAATATTATGTATCAGATTAAATAGGTGTGTAGATTTTCATGGTCACTATTATCAATATGTGTCATCTTTTTTCTGTGATCCTAAATGGTTCCCGGCACTATATATGAAAAACAACAAAATAGCACTGAATATACCTTCTGCCGACTGCGACACAGTACAAACCGGTAATACATAAACACGTAATTTATCCTAGAGATGGCTCCTGCAACAGAAACCGAAATGTCAGGACAAATCCAACCTACTCGGGCTCACCCAAGAAAGACAATATTTATTGTCGATTATTTGTTCTTTTACTAATCCAGTAAAAAAATTGTCAAATTCATCACATCAAATAACAAATTTATTTTAAGATACGTTTTTGACATATCAGGATTAAACACAACTTCAATCTTAATTATTTTCCTTGAAGGAAAAATTATAGTATACGTTTAAAGAGGCGGTAACAGACTTGTTTTATATACCTATATCTATCAGGAATAATGTTTTATCAAACTGTAAAAAAAATATGCAAATTGACAGAATATAAAAAATGTGTGTAACATACTTGAAAACAAAAATTAAAATATAATGAACACCGCATTTGGTTAAATCCTTGTCAGTCTATTGTTGCACTCGCAAATATAATGTGTAGGTACTCAAATTAGATTCATTGAAAATTACCAAATTATTTTTAAAAAATCAAGAGTTTTCATTAAAGTCACGAGTTTAATTATTGTAGACTGCATTGATTTATCAAATAAATATATCACTAAAGATATATTAGTGAATGCAACCTTTAACCGGGTTGCAGCCCCGTGGTAGTGTTTTACATGAAGGGTTTTAACTTTGTAAATTAATCTATTTATTTATTGAAATTTACGATAATACTTTGCCATTTACGATATACAAGTATCCTTGCCCAGCGAGTACATGAGGCGTGTTAAAACATAAAAGATGGCATTCTCTACTTTTTTAATTTTGAGTAATATGCAATTCACAGTTGTTTTTGTTTTTCCATCCATCGCCATATCTAACTCATTTTAGACCAATAGTGGAGATTGCCGTTGTTGTTTAAACACTCGTCATATGTAAATATTAAATACATATTTCTTTATTCATTTTAAACGCCCTGAGAGCTCTTACAATATTTACTTAAAGAGTAGATAAAGTATTATAGCAATTGACATAAAATATAATCATAATTATTTTACTAATATATTAATAATTATTTAAAAAAATGAAAAGTGAATGTTACACACTTTATCTTTGTTGTGATATGTTAGTCAGAGATCAAAGTTTGGTAACAAATTTCATCTACAGGTTTACCCTTTTTGAACTGTATATAGTGTAAAAACTTCCACTGAACTCTTTCCAAGTTAAAATAGTTGCAGTTGTACATATTAGTAATAAGTAAAGGTTTGTGTTTTTTTCGGCAGAATGGCAACCTGTATGTACACATGCGAATGCACACGGACCAGCGAAAATACAAGTGTGAAGTGTGCAACAAGGCCTTCCGTGCCCCGCATCACCTCAAGTTCCACCTCAAGATCCACTCCGGGGAAAAGGACTACATCTGCACGCACTGCAAGAAAGGTACATATTGGGCAGTTTATTACTAGGAAGCTGATTATCCCTTCTGTGCCCGGCTCGTAATATCAAACAACAAAAACAAACAAACCATCACGCCGTTTCCCCGTAAGGGTAGGCAGAGAGGATAGAACGCCACAACACTCTATCTTTGCATACAAATCTCGCTTCCTCTACATTCATACATCTTCTCATGCACGCGCGCCGATTATTCCGACTTTTGACATGTCCATCTTTAAGTATTTGTTGGATTTGGTCATGCCATGTCTTTCTCGGTCTTCCTCTATTTCTGCATCCATCAACATCATTGTTTTCAAAACAGCTTTACTGCGAAACAAGTTATGAAAAATTGTGTGCAACTGTTTGATAATTTTGCTTGAATTAATGAAATTCTGTATCTTAATTAATCGCTTAATAAATAAGTCCTGGCAATTTTTAGCAATATTAGTTAACAAATATTACTAGGCAACTACAATATATCTCTCTTGGGTTACAATCCCGGGGATTGGTCTGCGACAGCTATTCCCTCTGCGATGGTACTAAGCAGACAGAAAAGCCATAAAAGCATCAGGGCCCTAAATTGATTTGTGCTATTTTTTAAAAAGACTTAACTCTTTGATTGCCAACCTTACCTTTTTAAATAGGTACTCATGTCACACTTAACACTACAATTGATGTTTTATTGTTTTAGGATTCCGTAAACCGGAGCACTTAACTCAGCACATGCGCACACACACCGGAGAAAAACCCTACAACTGTGATATCTGTGGGAAGATGTACAGGTATGTACCACCAAATATCACTCCACCGTGCAACAAACATCTGTAAAACAATAAAAAAATTGACTGTAGAAAAAAAAACAATATCATTCAACTGTCAGATTATGTTCAATTACGAGTGTTGACTTTGGCATGCATGAGTAATGGTTCTACCTATAGTAGTGAAAATTAGAAAGACTTATAGGAATGCATTAGTCAGCAAAAATTACACATTACTTAGACATAAAGAAAAACAGGAAATAAATTAACGAGTAATATTTGTGAGCAACATAGAACTCTTAGCCTAATATCCCATGCTTCAAAAATATTGACTAATATCATCCTAAAGAGAATTGAACCAAAAGTAGAGAACATCCTTTCCAAAGACCAGTTTGGCTTCAGAAGAGGTGTAGGAACCAGAGAAGCAATATTGTCTTTACGAATACTACTAGAAAAAATAATAAAAAGAAACCAAAACACATACATTGCATTCATAGACCTGGAGAAAGCCTTTGACAAAGTAGAATGGAAAAGACTCTTCGAGATTTTAAAGAAAATTGATATCAAATATAGAGATAGACGAATAATCCAGGCGCTATACAAGAATGAGGCCGCTATGATCAGATGTGACGATGATACAAAAGAAACCAATATAAGACAAGGGGTAAGACAGGGATGCTCACTATCACCTGTTCTTTTTAACGCTTATATACAGGGTGCGATTGACGACTTGAGAGAGACGATGAGTCACAGAGAAGGTGTAAAGATACACGGGCAAAAGGTGGATATGATAAGGTTTGCTGACGTATTGCTATGGTTGCTGAAAGTGAAGAAGAACTGCAAGAGGCCTTAACAACTATGGAAAGCATTCTTCAAAATAACTACAGTATGAAGATAAATAAAGACAAACAAAGCTACTGACTGTAGGCCGAATGCAACACCAGATGAGAGTAGTGATGTCGGGAATACCACTAAAGAACACCAAGGAGTTTGTCTACCTCGGGAGCAAAATAACCCGGGACGGTCGGTCTAAGAGCGAGGTCGACAGCCGTATACATCAAGCTAGACTTGCATTTAATAAAAGGTCAAAAATAATAGAATCAAATCATATAGACCTAAAACTAAGAATACTCCTAATCAAGACCTATGTATGGAGTATCTTGGTGTATGGCTGCGAGACATGGTGCCTATCCGAAAGAGATAAACGGAGACTAGAGGCTTTCGAGATGTGGTCCTATAGAAGACTACTAGGAATTTCCTGGAGAGACCACCACATTACAAATGAGGAGGTTCTCCAAAGAATCGAAGGTGGAAGGCACCTGCTCAGGACCTTGTCCGAAAGGCGATCGAGATGGATTGGCCAAGATACTACGTCAAGAAGTAGCCTCCTGCATGTCATAATGGAGGGGATGGCCGAGGGGACAAATTCTAGGGGACGCCCACGCCGAGAGTACCTGGAGGACCTATTGGAGGACGTGCGCTGCTCATCATATGTTGACTTTAAAAGAGCCGCACAAGACAGGGAGGAATGGAGGAGAAGAATGAAAGTAATTGCTGCCAGCCAATTCCAGGATTGAGACCAGAGAAGAAGATTTGTGAATGTTCAATTGAAAAATATTTATCGCTCCTTGTTTGTGAAAATTCTTAGTGGAAGTTCATTGTAATTTTTATCCTTTCTTCTTTCGAAGTCGAACCAGCCTCGAAGATGTTGCGAAAGCGATGGAACTGGTCACTGGTTATTCCGAATTTGTGTTTTTGTATCACTATATATTAGAGTTTTTATTTAGCTTCGGTGGCCTCGTCCGGCGTCACAGTATTTGTCTATCTATTCTGTGACGTCCAACGCTAATTTTGTAAAAAAAGCACTGAAATTAAAAAAGTTTCTTATCTACTAATCATAGCTTACTATGCTCGAGGTAATTTTTGGATATAAAATTGACTGGGCGCCCTCATCAATTTTACGGATAAGTTTGTTGCACTGTAGTTTACTATAACATGATAATGGAGTGCCTACCATAATAATGTGTTGTTTTAGTTCCAGCAGTGTGCTACGGACGCATCTCTTCACTCACAAAGGGCTTAAACCTTTCATATGCAAGTACTGCAATCGTGCATTCAATCAGAAGTCATCTATGGTGATTGATTTACATTACCTTATTTTACATACATCTCAAGTTTCTTTTTGTTTAGGAGACATTCTCAAGATCACATATTCTTTTAAATGCTGCGTTAGTTTAAAAAGTGAGATTTAAGAGATTCAACATTTAGTAAAAGGAGCGAGGATTATTTATCTGCTGAGCTGTTTAATAGGCTTGCCTAAAGAATTAAGTTGACTGATAAAAAAAGAAGCTTTCAAAAAAGAAATCAAATCCTAGCCCTAGGACGGAGGTCGGCAAACCACGGCTTGCGAGCCGCATGCCGCTCTTTAGCCATTAGAGCGCGGCTCACACAGCGCAAGTTTCACCTTTGTTTGATTTTTTCGTCTACGGGTCTTAACTCTTTCTCGCTAAGCATATAGTATGTTTGCCATCACCCAGACGCGGTGGCATATTTTCAAGCGCTAAGAATCACAGATGAGATTTTAAAATATTCTCATTATAAAAGACAAATGCATTTATCCGTATAATTTATCAACTTAGTTTTTATGTGTACACTGAAAAATTACATCAATGAACATTCATATAAAAGTATTCCAACAGATTTGTGAACAGAGCGCTAGCATTATGCTGTAGGTATTCACTCGTGTTCATGAATGTGTTGATGGAACACTGCGCTGAGACACTTAAGCACAATTATTAGTATTTACATTCTTAAATTATATCTTCGATGCATTTGTTTATAATATAGCTCAACCAACAAACTTATTGTTTGTTTAAAATTCGTCCAATATTATGTCCTAATTTTTAAAATTTATTTTTTAACATCGGTTTAAATTTCAAGATGTGTGAAAAGCGAAACTCATATTTATGTTATTTATATTGTTAAAATAAAAATATTTATCCTTATGATTTTAAGATTCTACAAATAAAATAATAAAAGTAAATTTATCTTCAGTTAAAATCGAAGTTTTCTGTGGCACATATAGAAACAACAATATTTCAAATATCGTCTTCAACATGAAAGACTCTTCTCGCTTACTTTAAAATCTGTCTCTCGCAAATCACTTTAACATCGGTTTGAGATATTATGATTATTATTTTTTAAATAATGTATATTTTTATAAAAACAAAACATGAACTAAACAAAATGAGGCTTTTAATGTAATTAATATAGTAGTTATTATCTTAAGTCGTTATTATTATAAATACAATTCTTACGCCTTATAAGTACAAAAATATCACAAAGTACTCGAGAAGTTTTTGTTTATTTTTTTATTATATTTATTGTTGAAATTTTTCACTGCTATTATAATTTTGCAAAAGGTTTAATAAATTACAAACAATTCAATTGTGATGTCGTCAGTTTGCATAGATTGAACCGGGAGTCTTAATAAAATTTACTTTTTAAATTCGCAGTGAATTATTGAATACATAATAGTTTTTACTTATTTTTGTTTTAAAATAATGCATTTTTATAAATCATATTCTCCTTACAGTACCGACACATGCTGACGCACCGGAATGATCCAGAAGGAAAAATAAGAAGAAGAAATAAAATTATCGATTCAGATGGAGAGGAACCGCAAGAGTCATAATAATGTAGACAATTATTATATAATATAAATATGTATTTAATTAACCTATTCCCACTACAGTGATAATATACTGATTTTTTTTTTTTATTAATAAAATAATAATGGTAATTATGATTAGATATATTTTACAAATTAGAATGAAAACTTGTTACATATTATTAGACATAATATATTCCAAGAGAGACGGAGAACTTCTTCGGGAAGGAAATACTCCGAACCTCTTTTTACACGGTTTCAAAATAACACCTTACAAAGATGAAATTAAAAATAAAATTGATTTAACAATACATAATAGGAATATTATTGCTATAGTATTCGTTTTTTATTTTTTAAATATTTTTTTTGCACCACAACAGGCCAGGAGGCCCAATTACAGTGGTGATTACATCACAGAACACTCAGACTTGAGAAAAATCACATTTCATTTTTGTGTTCTCACTGGGAATCGAAACCTTCTGTGTGTGAGTCAAGCGTCTTGTCCTCTACACCACGAAGGCCGCCGTTTCATAATCCTCTACATCGCTCTTGCTAGCGCAGGGAGATATTCACATGAAAAGGGGGATATACCAAATAACATACGCAGTCCGGTCTGTCCATAGATTGCATGGAACCAATGCTCCCCAAAATGTTGACTTCTAAACAATCAGTACTTAATTCTTGATATAATAAAATGTAACTACGAAAAATATTTTTTAATCAGTAAGCTGTTAATCGTAGCTGTCTGAAATGGGTTCGGTGTTAATTTATTAATATATTTCATAAAAATTGCAACAAGCCCACACACAACCTCTCACCTGCGCATTTAAGCACGAACTGGAATAAAATCGCTCACGCTACATAATACTGAAATAATATGGAACTGCGTAAGTCTGTTGGTTCCGATAAGGCGGTCTCTCAGTACTGAATTCTCAAGTCTGCGCACGCTCAAATCGAGATCTTACTAGCTTTGTGGAAGCAGTTCTAACAAACCAATCTATATTTATTTTTCGTTGCGAGTGTTTTACAACAAATTTATTATTATAGACACGAAGGTATTATCACTGAAATCATGGCATAAAATTGCTCTTTAGTTAATTTTAAAGCACTTTACTCAAATTACTGTGTTGTATAGTTTAGGTACATATTTACCCATGTACCTAGTACCAAGTAATTGCTTCCCTAATTGAAAATCTCACTTTTTCAAATCTCAATATTGTTTTTTTATCAATGGCAATTCATCCTACGAAAGATGATTTCTGCCATCCACGTAAACGATTTTATGTAGACTGAGATTTTTAATGTACAATCAACATTATGTACAAAAAGATAAACAAATATATAAAATGATAAATAGCAGCCTACTAAAAGTTCACACCACTCTCACTCCGAAATCCTCCTATGTGATGAATCACTTCGGGGGTAAGTGTGGATAGGAGAGAAGCGACATTTATAGGAAAATTTATGTTTGTAAATTAAAAATAATTTTTGTATCCTTCAGTTATTGGGCAGCCAAAAAGTATCTTTGTTAAGATTTTTAAAAATATTTTGTCATACTGTTTTTAAAAAAAAAAATTTTAAAAAATGGTAAACATTTTTATATTTATAAATCTCTGAACGATTCTTATATGAAGAAACCTATCCACCATTGTTATTTTTTTTATCACACATAACCCCATGTAAAAAGAGTTTTCAGGACTAATACTTATCACTAGCTAGGTTTAAGTGACTATCATTCTGCCTTTTTTGAACATTCTTCTTTTTCTTTATTTTTCTACATCCGCTCCTAGGTGGAGCATGCGGACATCGCCAGACGCCTTCGGGAGACCCTATCGCCAACCAGCACTCTCGTCTCCTCCCACGTCCCTTAATTCCGACTAATAAAGCCAAAGACCGTCATCGACGGCCTTCCAAGATGGCGGGAGCCCGCAGGTGTAATAAAGAGGCAACTTGGATTTAGGTTCTCCCGAGGTATGCGCACCACATTCCCAAGCCAGGCCCACTTCTGAATCCTCAAAACGATCGTTTTAGGAGGCTGCTGCGTCTGTTTTCGGACTTCAATGTTAGTTATGAAATCGAACCACCTTATGCCTAATATTCTCCCCAAGTACTTACTCTGAGGGCCAAGATTCGCACCCATATAGGGGTACTGGCGTTATACGAGAGCCGAATAATTAGCATTTCGTTTTGACTGACAAAATATTTAATGCTGTCGGCTTTTTCGATCCTCTGCTCATTATTATAGAGAAGCTGATCAGTCATGACATGGTTTGTTGCACATAATCTGGTTCTTTTTAGTATTGATATTAAGACCCAGGCAAGCTTTACAACATTCATCTTCCTTCGATTTCAAAATATTGTTGTCGTACCGATTTATTTGGGTTACTCAATAATTATTTCTGTGATTTCTTATTATTTAATAATGTTTCACCATAGTTTTATTTTATTTTATATGAATAATAAAGTAAACAATTTGATAAAGAATTTCATATTATAATTGTGAAAATTATTATTTTAAAAAATAACAAATTGGTATTAGAGGCAATTTTTCTTAATACAAATACGTTATAATTTTATTTGATAAAAAAAATGGATTGAAATAAATTATGATCGAACCAATTTCTTTCATTTGAATATTTTTTAATTATTCAGTGCCGGGGCCTACCATAGGTTCAGTTCGCGCAAAGAACCAAGTACAAGGGAGGTGAGAATAATATGCTCGTACTGATTTACAAACGAGTATATTCCCTTTTAAGTTAGTGCTCTAGATCTCACTACATCGGGCGCTGGAACTATTTCATTCTCGCGCATATTACCTAATGCGGACATGCTAAGTTTATTCTTGTTCTATTCATTGTTATTGAATAATATTAACAAATAATTAGGATAAACATGACCTTTACCAGTGTGGCAAAGGTGTAAAATGTTGTTATACAGAGTCACTTTATTGTTTCAAAACTTATATTTTTAGTTATAAATTTATTTTTAAATCCTAATAAGTACAATACAAATATAAATCTAATAAAATGTTATGTTAATTTAAGATTGTTACTAAATAAATAAAGATTTTTATTTTTGGAATGCTTCCTTTTATTACTTTCTTCCCTTCTATCTGAAAAACCAGGCAATAAATATGTCATACGTGACTTTCCCGCATCGCTCTTCACAAATCCGCAAAAATCACAAATCACATTAAATACCAATGATCGAAGTCGGAACAAGATTTTATCCAGTAGATATTCTAACACACGCTCGTAGGGTTGTGGTTGGCGTGTTCGCCTACCGTGCTCGAGGTCCTGTTTTGATTTCGAGCATCAAGACACGAAGTGTTACACTTACTTATCTGCACTCGATTTCTTATTCAGAATTTATACCTGAGAGCAGCCATCGAGTCGAGGGTTCCAGTTCTACTTCACTCAGCTGAACTGTATTTTTCATCCGCCTGGACACAGAGAGGTTCCCATCAAGCCTTTAAGAGGAGATCTTTTTTGATCAATTGTTTCTTATGGGAGCTAGGACCATCCGAAAATCCAAGAACGTGCCCATTTTTATTTGCTGTTTTCGGATATACAGTATATAAATATTAACATATTACAACAGAGACAAAGATCATTTTAGGGAAGGTAATATAGAAGTCTATGCATCCACAGGCCTTATGACCTGTCATTGGCTGATTTAAGTGGCCACTTTACACACTGTGTAACATCCACCATTCTGCCTATATTTAAACATCTATATTCCTTCAAATCTTCCATCCGTTGACGTTTGTGAAGTTAAAGAGCTGAAACCTTTATTGTTGCGGGTGAGATTCATATGATTGAATCATATGAATTATCGTAATTTGTTTATATTAACACTCATTAACAGCTCCCTAGGGGGTTGAATCTAGTCCTTGTCTACAAAAATTTGCACAAATTCAAAACATTGTTGGTATATAAGTATGATAAAACAGCTGTTATTTTTAACAAATTAGTTTATTTTTAATATTTTATTTTGATATATGTGTGTTGTATATATCTTTTAATATATATTTAGGATTTTTAGTACAAAATTTTGACCAATCTCTTCTTTTGACCAGTCTGTTTTCTGGTTGGCTGGAAGATATTGCTTTAAGCAATAAGTCCGCCAAAGTACTTATTCTTTGTACTTGAAGTTTTAAATAAACAAATAAATAACATATTTTCAATATTTAAAGCATTAACTTTGTGGTCAAAAATTTTAATAAATGTTATTAAATATTTGTATATAACCACTTACCGACCTTTCTATGTCTACCGGTTTCGAGACATACCCGTTAAACACAATTAAACCAACGTGCAAAACCCACTATACACCTTCACCATAGTTGTTGCACAAAAATATAAAACCATCACGACATGCATTGATTCGGACAAACATGCACTGATTAAATTATGAAAATATTTTGTTGGTATTAAATCAATTAAGCTTACCCCCTCCCTCCATCTCCTCTACTTTTTCATTAATTCTCAAACAACATAATATTTTCATAATTTAATCAGTCAGCAGGTGGCAAAGAGAAGATACGGAAGGGAGTTATGAAAAATACACCTCAACATAGACGGATCAAGAAAAAAATCTTTCTTGGATTTTTTTCTTCCAACGAAAGTTTCATAGTAAATAAACCATAGTTTTATGTATATTAATTTATTTATTTATAAGTAGTATTTCGAGATAGCACCTACCAAACAAAAATATAGAATGAATGTTAAGAAGACTAACAAAGTTAAAAAAATATCTCAGTAAGAAAATAGACTTCATAATGTAAAAAATATAGTTATTGTGATATATTCAAAATTCAAATATAGATATTTCCATACTTTATGTCGTATTATTATTACGTTGGATAAGCTGTTTAAGTGATTATGCTCCAGAGCTGTATTCAAAAAAGGAAATAAATTATAACAAAATTCTTTAGTAAATCTCCGCCTTGTAAAAGTTGGCAAGTGTATTTTTTCCATTAATTTCGTATTTTTTAAATAGCTTGGAATTTTTAGGTATGTGACATTTGGGGTGAATTTTAGTTTTTCATTTTAAATAAATAAAAATCGTTCCGTAATATCACAAATTTAGTCATTTGCATTTTTTTTGGTAAAATACAGCCAAAAGGTCAAAAACGTATGGTCTTACTAAGTAAAGGCCATCGAATCGACCAATATTTAAAACCTCTCAACTTTTTACATCAAAATTTTCTAGTTTGTAACAGTTGGCTCTCGCCTACTAGTACAACATTAAAGCTAGAAAATTTAAATCTTTGGTCCCATAGATCGGCCCTCCGGGCCTCGTTTCGTTGGCCAGCTGTTACTCGTAGCTCAGTTAATCGGCCCTTTGGGCCTTGATTTATTAGGATTTTGGGCACCTTGAAACAATTGTTTTTTGTTTTTGGTTTTTAAAGTAAACAAATAAATTAATATCCCTTTGAAGTAAATATAAACCTTTTACATTATAAGCAAGGTAAAATGTAATACAGCGACTATATAAAAAACCTTGAAGTATCGCCCCTTTGGGCCTCAAAATTATTTTTTTGACTTTTGGAGCAATGTAGTAAAGAAGAATCTATCACTCAAAGTAATGATTCCTAAATCGCACAGAAATTACATACATTTTATAAAATAAAAGAATCTGTTATTTAAAATAATGAGTTAGCTGTCACCGTAAATGCTAGTAAATTGAGCCCTTCGTATCGGGAAGGCATCTGCAAGACAGTGACAGAAAACAATGTTCAAATACCTATTTATCAAAATTTCCTGTACGTACAATTTATGTAAACCAAAACACAAAATTAATAATGTATATATTATGTACATATCTAATTTGGACTAAATACAATTATTGATATCAAACTTTAGATCATGTTAATTTAATCTATATCTGAGTATGTACTAAAATTAAGTATGAGCAAAGCATTGCCGGGTTCAGCTCGTTATTTATAAAAATGACCATAAAATATGGGTATTTTTTACTATATTTTATTATTTCGTACAATGTTTTATTATTTCATACAATAAAACAAAATAGAACGCTTGACCCATGAGCCGAAAAATTCGTAAGTAATAGTTTTAAATAATAATACTTTTTTAATGTTTTTTATTGTGAGGTATTTTTCAAAATTGTTTTAATTTCTTTGTATTGCTTAATTAGTTTTGTTTTTTTTGCAGGTTCAAAATAGTTCTAGGACTAAATATTTTCTTGTCTATCAATATTTTTATAACTGGTAATATAATTTCGGCCTTGTGCTGTAATGTTAAGCGCGTTTGCCTACCATGCGAGAGGTCTCTGGTTCGATTCCTGACATGGTTGATATGAAATATTATATACTGGAATATTTCATAGTCCCTGGACTGGTACCTGAAGCGTAAGACTGATCATCTTACTTTTATGTAACAAGATGTAGTCAAGATACGCTGCGGTTGGTGTACCAATGCAGTTCCCTATGCACCATTAGGTGCGGAAAGGGAATGATGATGAACATAATTTTTATACTGTCTCTTTTTTTTACTTCTTAATTTGTAAATAACTGTTAGGTTTAAATACTAAGGTTTACTTATAATTTCACTTACATGTATGTATATGCAACTTATATGTAAAAGTCGTTAAGTGCCGTTTATTTCAATAAAATAAAATATATATTTTTGACAGTTGGGTGATTGTACTCCTACTACACCACTGTGACATGGCGTCAATGATCAACTATTTATGTTATACGTTGGCAACATTGTAGTTAGTGACTCACATTTCGCGTTTGTAGTTGACGTGTTTGTAGTGCTGTGTCGGTGGACGAAATAGTGTTTTATTCCATATTCGGATAGCAAAAATAAAGTGTAAATTGTTTTTAAGGTTTGTTAATTCTAAATCTGCTTACTAACGAAGGGAAACACGCGAGCGGGCGACAAATCCGCGTTCAAGTTTTATTTTGTATCTGTCAAGCAGGCGTTGTCTGTTGTCTGCGAGACGACCGGCGAGGAATGCCGAAATTATTTAGTCGCTTTTCGACGTAGTTTTATGTTAAAATTGTTTATAAAGTGTAAAAGTTTGAGCGGCGGGTAACTGTGCTATCGCGGCTGTTCCGGAGTTGTTCGTCCGTGTTGTTTAAGTGTTTTTTGACAACATGTAAAGTGGTTTGACAGGCTTGTATGGTGCGCAATGCTCTGTAACTGTAAATGTTTCGAGGCTATTTTGAATACAACAGACAGCCGTTCCTACGCGAGTCTCTCGCACTGTCCTTCCCGAGAACCCCGAGCCCCCTGAGCCCATTGTGCCTCCCGTCCTCCGCCCACTGCCCATCCCCGCCGGGAGAAAAACTCGGATCCTTCCGTTTGTTTCGTGTTCTCGCCTCGAACATTGTTTCTGACGTTTGGTAAAATCTTAATGCCTAACAAAATTAACACGGGTTAGCATTTTCTTGTTATGTGTCTTATGGCATGAGATTGTCCTCTTGTTATGTTGGGTTGATGGAGCTTTCTTTCTATCTTGTCTTACTGTATAACCTGTAAGTTGTAAAGCATGCATTCTATGTGATTATTTATATAACCCGCCTCTTCTAAAACACTACCGTAAGGCATATAATGTCCTCCACCATATAATAAAATAAAAATGAAAGGTACAGCATAACCTTCATTCACTTAACTTTGAACTTTTAAAACCATTTCCTCGAATGAAACAAACGTTGAAATTACATTATATTTTATACTTTTACAATATCACAATGAGAAACTCTGTCTATGTTGTCGTTCTCACCTGTTGCTAAAAATTTCAACATAAATACTAGGTTTTTAAATGTATTTTAATTAATTTTTTAACCCCTATCTTGGCAGAATGAAAAATTATTTTTTTACACATTTGATAGCTGAAAAGGTTTCAGAATCGTAATTTTTTTTGACACACCAATAAAAACTATTTAAAAAAATAACAAACTTTTTTATGAATGAAAAAATTTATTGCAATGGGAAATTGGGTATAAAGAATGTTTTCTTATACGCGGTAAAAATGAGAGCATTCAATTGTACTGTGAAATTTCTTGAAAATGTATGAAAAAAATTATAAAAATAATTTTCATGAAAACTAACTACTTTGAATGTCACTAGTTATTCCGAATCAAGCAATGATAGGTGTTGTGATACTTTCCCGGTTACCGGAAAGTCAATCTACCCTACCAATCAGGACAACTCTCCATAGAGAACTTTAGACGTCACAAGCGTAGCAATTTCAAAATCACAAAACTTAAAAAAAAGCACCAAACTTCCTCATTGCGATGCTGCAGTTAAGAATGAAAAATATGGTAATGCAGTTTTAATTTAACACAGTTTTATTCGTGTTTTAGTTCATGAGAAAAAAAACATTTTTCTTGATAATGTATACTTTACGATACATTGCCAAGAAAGGGGTTAAATACTTTATAAGATTATTCTTTTTAATTCTCAGATAATAGATCTAGTAAATTTTCTATCGGAGTATGAAATTATTAGGAGCAGATATCTGAACGAGTGTTATTCACTCGATGACTAGTCTCGGATAAAAATCCTGAAAAAGGAATATTGATAATCTAGTAATAAATTCTGTGGATAATGTAAATGTAAAGTATCTCGGAGTATACATTATCCATGTATACCGTTCTTCTATTCTAATGAAAGGGAAATTAAAAACATACAAATTCTTCAAAATAAGAAATTTTAATATAAATTGCAATGTTATGAACTAACTTAATAAAGCATAAATAAATAAAAAACTGATCGCCTTACCTTAAATGCAACAAAAATAATCAAAAGCACCACAATATTGTAGTATTACTGGGTGTGAAAAGGGAAATGACAATGATCATGAAATTAGTAATAGAAAGTAATGCATTTTTCTTAAGGAAGTATCTGCCTAAGATAAAATTCATAAATATTTAAGTACTTTCTCATAAACTCGATAAATTAAATAAGTACTCTTCTGAATTTCTACCTCACAATACTAATATGTTTAAAAATGCTAGTAGGCCTTTGGCATTCTGTATTTCGGTTGAATAATTCATTTCATTATCATGTTTATTTACAATTCAGCATAATTATACTTCCGCCCACAAAATCCTTCCGCACTGTCAGCTATAAGTGTGTCTAGACCGGACTGATTTATTACATTCAGAAATGTCTTATACGCTGACTATTCTAATCTGTTATGTTTATGTGAAGATATTCTAGTTGACAAATCGATAGGATCATTTTAATTTGATTTGTTTAAAAAACGTTGTGTCTTTTAGGAAATAATGCGAATAAATACACTTTCCTATGATTTTGTTGAAATATAAAATATAGTTTGATTTTTTTACATTGCTCTTTCCGGAATGTTTAAATAAAGCAACACCTTTATGTACAAATACTTAAAGATCATCAATATTTTTTCACCAGAAGGCAGATTGCAATAGTTGTAGTCGAATCATAGTGACTGTCTCACAATACTGCAGAAACGGCGAGAAAGGGGTGACCCGATAGAGACACACAAGATACTCAACAGTCACTATAGCTGCCCAAATTAAGATTCCATGTTCAAGCTTAAACAAGATGCTCGTCTTCGAGGCCACAGTCTCAGGCTGGAGAAAACAAGATTCAATCTAAATCCGCGGAAGCATTTCCTGAGCAATAAAAGGGTTGTTGATGGTCAGAATAAGCTCCCACAAGAGCTGATGTGTAGACTCAATGGGTTAAAAAATGTACTAGATTCGCTGCGGAAAAGCAAGTGTGCCAACAGCTAACTTTCAATAAAATAGATTTAAGCATATCGGCTTTAAGCTGCTCGCATAAAATTAATGCAATAATAATAATAATAAAATTACAAGTACTTAAATATTATTTCTCTTTCTACACTCAGTGGTGCATAGGACACTGCATTGATATTCCAACTGCAGTGTATCTGAATTAATTTTGTTACTTGGAAGGTAAGTTGATCAGCAAGTGCCTATCCATGAACTGTGAATAATTGAACAGTAGGTGACCTTTTAAACTATTATTTCACTTCCTCGCTGCTGGGAATTGAACCCGGGATCTCAAGCATGACAGGAGAATGTGAAATACGACGTGAATTTATCTCCGCTCGATTTCCTTTTTCAGGATTGAATCGAAACCAATCACCCGAAGCTCTGGATCTACACGCATCTGTATTTTCTTGACAAATCCGCGAGGCAGACAGAGTTGAACTTATCTACCTGTAAAATAAAATATTTCTCAATACAGGTGTTATTTAGACACATTATTGTGCTCGAGTAGACGCTATCTATTTTATTACTTGCACTGTTATCTATCCCTAGTACACAAGTTCCAATCGAGAGATAAGGAGTGTTTCACTTCAACTTTATGAAAATGCTTTTCAATTTATCGCTGTAGCACTTGTATAGCAGGTATCTGATTAGTTGATATCGCGTACAATCATATTATAGTGTCTACCCGACTACACGAGCACTCCGAGTAACTACTAAACATTAATAAACCAAACAAATATAATATTTTTGATGTTGCTTAACATTTTGGTAAAATATTGGGTTAATATTTTTAAAATTTATTTATTCATATCTAGAGACATATTACAAAAAAAAAAACATATCCCTAACTCTATGAGGTCAAGTGCCCTGTGTTCAGTTGGAATACGACATAATGGAAAGTAGAAGCATGCATTTTATGAAAGAAACATAAATCAAAATAAACATAATATTTTTCAGATAGTTTTAATATTAGTATTTATACAGGATGTTCTTTAAACCCTGTCACATCCGAAACCACGATGATCAGTATGGGCAAGAAGACATGTTGGCATATTTAAAAAAATATTTAGAACAAAGAAAATTTGTAAAAATTAAATATTAAAAATAACAAATGGTTGCTTACTTCTGCAGGGGAGAAGCGAGGGGGGCGCGGCCGCGTGGTTAACGGTGTGTCAGACTGCCCCCTCCTCGTTTCTCTCCTGCAGGAGTTAGCAACCATTTGTTTTTTTAAATATTTTATTTTTTTAAATTTTATTCGTTCTAAAAAAATATTTTTATGTGCCAATATGTCTTCTTGCTCATACTGATCATCGTGGTTTCGGATGTGACAGGGTTTAAAAAACACCGTATATATATGAGTATTTGTGCATATTTTTAAAGTGTTTATTTAGATAGTTATACAAAATATAAATTTAAACATTTAGTTATACTTATAGTTATACTAACTTAAGGGCTCATGACCTCCATATATCAATCATATATTGGTTTTAACCTTTTCCTCAGCATGCTAATTTCTACTAACACAACTTATAAACCTGGTATAAAGTTACGCCTAGACATAGTGGTATGTGCATAACGGAATGGTATTCCCACCCATATTCTACCAAAATGCCCAGGCGTAACTTTATACCAGGTTTATAAGTACGCCCCCATGTTTTTAACTGTTACTACTTCTTTGATTGAATATAATATTTAACAATATTTTCTATCTTCGTAGACAAATTTTGTGTACCCTGGCGGTACTAATATCAATATTTAGATATTTTCAACAGAGATGAAGCTGTTGAGAATATGGAATTCTAGGCATTTATAGGGCTTATGTTCTGTCATGTGCTGGGTACTTAAGCTTTGCTTTTTCCCTTTTTATTATTCCTTAAACACAAAGCATATACTTATTACTTATGTACCATAGAAATAAGTATAGTGCATACAATGCTGTATCATTTCCAGCTAATAATAATTAATATGTTTGCTGTTGTTGATAAATATGTTCTTATTTAAATATTTACTGTCTGCTTGTTTTTTTATAATTTGGATGTCATTATTAATGAATTAGTTTAGATATTTTAAAAATATTTTTTCCTTAAAATTATGTATTTCTTATGTAGATGTAATTTTTTAATATTTTTTTTAAAATGAAATTTATGTATGAAGCACTTACGTAGTTTATTTATTAAAATAAAAAATAAAACAACTTCGTTTTTCACCACTTATTTTTTATTTTTACTGACTGGTTTCGAAGCTACCCAAGCTTCCTTATCAAGGTAAAATATAGTATTGGATCTACTACTATTTTATAATTCTTTACAGAAGAGACAAATAAAGTTTTTTTTTAATGAATAAAAAAATCTCACACATATCGAGCCATAATCGGCAGAAAAACGTAAGCGACAAATAGTAAATTGTGCAAGAGGTGTTTTTATATTTTTGTTACTTTATTTTATATATATATTTTTTATTTTTTTTATAATTCCGTAAATGGGATTTATAATGGTTGGTTATTGCCAATACTGAAATGACAGCCACATTGTTTAAATCTTACCTTCCGCTTTTAAGATAGTGGCGGTAACGCTGTTTTGCCTATAGCTCCGACAGTGGTGCGAGCTAGCGTAACTGCCTACATTGTCGTCGGTTACGTTGTTTTACTTAGCTTAAAAAATACGTCAACATACTATTTTTATTTTTTTAGGAGTGGAATGATTTTTTTTTATTTTTTTTATTTATTTACAATTTTTAAAAACCCGTTAGGGTTACATTAGAAATTTTATATTGTCTAGTCATTTTATGTCTCGTCTAGTTCAGTCATCATGTGCTTTTTCAGATTGATTTTAAATTTGTCTCCAGTAAAAGTTTTCAAGTAGTAAGGTAAGTCGTTGTAGTGTTTACGTCCATTATGTAGTATTTTTGACTTTTTGTTATAATGGCCGATGTTTTCTTTTAATAAATAAAAATAAATATCCTTAAATGTGGCAGGTGAATTTTAAAGAGCTATGATGTTTCCTTAAAAAAACGCAATTCGCCAAAAATGTCGCTTACGTTGTTCTGCCGATTATGGCTTGATATGTTTTGTTTTGGCGTGTTTCCTACATAATTGAAATAAAAAAATAAAATACGATATTCTTTATTATTATTATTTTTTTTAAATTAGCTCTTCTGTAAAATTGCTAAATGTCGTTTGGGGTAACTTTTCCTTTCCAGCGTCGTTATGAAAATAATAAGTCAAGTTTCCATATCGTTGCTCTAGATGTGACACCTCGTAACTGCATTTTTTTATCAATCTTAAGTGTTGATGCAAAAATGTCCGCAATTTTTTTTCCATATTTCTGGTGAGGCCTTCCTTGTGTGTACGGGAGGCTTCTTTCACTAAAAACCGACCGCTATTGACCTCTCGTAACTAGCCTTGCTAACACTATATACGGTAGACTTCTTCTCCTGGAAGGTTCACATCTTCTACTTGTTCAAACAACGAATGTCTTGAACAAGTAGAAGAATTTGTGTATCTGGGAGGTATGTATTCAAGAGACGGAAGAGTGGAAAAAGATGTTGAAAGGAGAGTGAATGCGGGCAACAAAATGAACGGCGTACTAAGCAAATTAATTGCTAATAAAAATATGTCAATCGAAGCTAAACTGGCAGTGCACAACAGAGTTTTAGTCCTAACACTTATGTATGGAAGTGAAACATGGAACTGGCAGAGGAAGGATGAAAGCCGAGTGAACGCGGTTGAAATGCGACCTCTTAGACGAATGTGTGGGAAATCAATGTATGACAGGGTTACGAATGATGAAATCAGGCGAGAGTGTAAATTTGAGTCTAAAACCGATAATATTAAGAAAGGGTCTCTGAGATGGTTCGGTCATGTAGAACGAATGGACGACGAAAGAATGGTAAAACAAGTATATACGGTAAGACGTGGCATGATCAGATAAACCAAAATCTTAAGTCTAGTCATGTCAAAAGCAGACAGAACCGAAAGGCATGTATGACAAGAATGTGGAAGAAGCTAGGAATATACTCTCTGCCTACCACTACGGGGAAATGGCGTGATGGTAGTAGTAGTAGTGGAAGGTGCACTGGGTTGTATATACGAGGTATCACATCTAGAGCAATGATATGTTTAGATTAAATATTTAGTCGAAATTGTTAAAATTTTCAAATACGATAAGATTCATTACTAAATTTTACCTTGATAAGGAAACTTGTTTAGCTTCGAAACCAGTCGGTAATAAAATAACTTGCTTAAAACAAAGCTTTTTAATTTTAAGTATATTTCGTGTTAAAAAATTTTGGATTAGTAGTGGGTGGGTACATTACAAAGTGTTGTAAACTGTAATAAAATTATAAACATTAAAATTATGTTTTGAATTTGTTGTCACGGTAGGATTACATATCTATGTTGTACTATTTATCAATAGGGAAAATCAAATACTATCATGAATTTTTTTTATTTTATAGCAGAAACCATTTATAGCCACACTCATCTCAGCATAATGTTTACTAAAGGTTATGTTATCATATCATGTTGGGAGGCTTATTTCACCGCTCCCACCACAATGTCATTCCTAACATCAAAGTACTACAATTATCTGCTGAATATCTGAATTTTCACCCGGTAAAAATATTATTATTTTGGTCCTATTTTTGTATTTATTTTTCTGCGGAAAAATATGTTTTCACATTTTGATATTGGATAACTTTATCTGTTCTCAATTTTATTTATTGCTGTTTTGAGAGAAATTATTTTAATAGATCGGGTAGTATACTGCTCTCGTTAGCGAAGAGGCAGCTTTTCAACAAAAATAAATTAAATATGAGGTAATGTTCTAAAATAAGAAATTTGGAATCATTTGATATAAAGCAATAAGCTGGAAAAAGTATCTATATTTAATTACGAAAAACAGTATATAATAATTTTCAAGTTTTTAAAAAATTAGTAGTAATTCTAAGCAATAACATAATCTTGAGATTCATAATCAAAAACGCAGCGTAGATATGACACGTACTGATTTTATGCTCAGAAACAATTGACGTACTGTTTTTTTACTAATGATTATTTACAGTTCTGAAAAAATGCATAAAGTTGATAAATATGTATCTTTTTTGTGTGATTCCGTGTAAGTTGGATCGTTCAGACGATTCGGCTACCATTGCAGGAGCCATCTTCAGGGTAAACTGAGACTGAGGTGACTCCTGCAATGGTAGCCTTAACATCGGAACGAATCCTACTTACACGGGATCACCCCAAAAAGATACATATTGATAACAGTGACCGTAAAAACCTACGCACCTATTTAAAGTTGATAAATACTCGAATGTGTCATATCAAAATATGACTTGCATATAGCTACCTTTTTGCTTATGGGGGCAATATTCTTAGAAACTTTTTCTCTGGCAGTAAACAATTAATTTTATGACTCACCAGTCAGCTTATTCTGTGTCCGAGCGGATGAAGAATACAGTTTTGAATTTATTTCGAAAGAAAAATTACCTTGATAGTCTATTAACAAATGATTTTAAAAAAGCACCGCGTTGAACATGTTTAGAAAAAAAATGCTAAACCGTTTTTTTTTAAAATTATTATTTTTTCTTTTCATCTTAAAAAAATCCCACAAAGGCATGGCATTTTACTCCGTAACTCTGGGCCCGTATAACAATGGGAAGTAAACAGTTATTTCTGTATGAAAAATAGAATATGCGTACAATTTTTTTAAACATGTTCAATTACAGGTTACCGACGAAGATACTCGTACTTTAAATTTTTATAAAAATATAAAAAATTTCGTACATAAATATTTTATTTTATAGACAGTCGAAGATAACTCAGTTAACTTCCGATTGTAATTGCGCCCCCCAGGGCGATGACAATGGGAAGTTAACAGAGCTACCTTGAACTGTACAGAGTAAAACCGAATTTTACTAATTAAAATTTGTATATTTTTATGAAAATTTGAAGTATGTTAAGATATACTACTGTAGATAACTCTGTTAGGGTGATTCTAAACGAAAATAGGAAACTAACTATTCATAGATGGCGCTTTTATACAAAAAAATACTTATCTTATTTTTTGTTTTGTACACCATTTTGTGAAAAGGACCAAAATTATATTGTTATGGTATTTGTTACAATCAATATTGTGTAAAGTTTCCGCAAGCCAAGTTTTGTAAAATTTCCATTGAAAATGAACGTAAAAATGTCATTTTTCAATAAACAAATAATAAAAGCGCCATCTATGAATAATTGTTTTCATATTTTCGTTTAGAATCACCTTAACTTCTCATTGTAACCGAGGGCGAAACTCAGACACGAAGGAAAAGTTGTGGCATAATAAATATTCACAAAACAAATGTTATTTGGCATTACCGCATCCCTTGATTTGTTTTTGATTTTCTCTATTCATAATTAAGTACACATTTTGTATAATATGCATGCGTATTTTAAAACTGTATTTCAAGCAACCATTCTTGAGTTTGACTCAGTTTTCTCCCCAACTAACCGTAAGCAAATGTCTTAAAATACATTTTATCTCCATTCCAATGCTCCTTTCATGGTCGACTTTTGTTGTAGAAATTGTGCTTAGTAAATAATCTGACCATTCCTAATTCAAAATACCTACATAATTTTGTCGGCTCTATACATCGGTATTTTTTCTACCTATCCGCAACTTTTATTGGACACGAAGAAATGGTGATATTTCACTGTCCCCGGACTGGCACTTGAACAAATAATCGAGGTACATTGCATTTGGTGTATCTACCATTGCGATGCCCTACGCACCACTGTGTGCGTATAGGGAAAATATGACTGTAGAATTTGTTATACTCGCATTAAAGAAATATATTTATTGATTACTATCCGAAATCTGTGATTAGAGCTTTTGATTGACATGTAAAAAATCACCCGCGTTGACTCTCGATAAAATGGATGTTTTCATGAGACGCAATTACGGTATTGCATTATAGCTAAAACAATATCGTGTATATTGCCGGTGACGACATTCGGATTAGAAGCCGTGTCTGTGACACTGAAAAGCAGCCAGAAACTAAAAAGCACGCGACGATCCACGGAAAGACAGATGCTCGGTGTATGTCTAAGAGACTGATTAGGGAATAATGAAATAAGTCGCCGAACCGAAGTCACAGATATCACGGATCGTGCAGCAAAATTAAAATGGCAGTGGGCAGGACACTCGGCGAGGCAAAATGACGGCAGGTGTCGGAAGGCCACAAAAAAGATGGGTCGATGACATTGGCTCGATAGCCGGTAAAACGTGGATGATAGAAGCGGGTGATAGGAAGGAATTGAGACGTTTGGAAGAATCCCGCAGTGGAGATAACAAGGCTGAAGAAGGAGAAGATTATAGCACAGAACACTCGGGCTTGAGAAAAATTATCTTATTTTTTCGAATCCAACCCTCCATACGTGAGTCAAGCGTCTTAGCTATCACACCACAGGGGCCGCCATGATCGTGGAATACTTATGTAGTTTTTTTACTGCAGTATTCTATAGTTCCCCAATTGTCCCTTAAATCCTAAGACAGTAATAACTGTCGGGATATGAATTATCAGGTGCGGTTATCCGCTTCTTCACCGAGGAATGTTAAACGCGAGAAAAAAAACCAAGCAAAACCACATTCCGAAAAAGGAAAACTAATGATGTACTAAGCTTGTGTTCAAATCGAATTGAGCCACATGATCGCCTTCTGGAAAACCGGTAACAAGATATACATAACAAGGATACAAAGACAACAAAATAAAATAATTAAACTAACATACAACTCGCGCTGCTTGACCCCCATGACAGAACTGTACCAAAAACAAGTCAGGAGCTCAATCACAGATAACTATCGACATGCTAAAAAACGTGCTAAGTATTTGAGCGATCACCACGAACAATCATGAACAGGCTGAAGTTAAAGCGGTCGCGTTGCAAAACGAAATTCAACTTCGGTCAGTTCAAGAGGATTGGTTGAATCTCGCACAGGAACTTATCTATGGCGTTTTGCAACGCGACCGCTTTAACTTCAGCGTGTTCATGATTGTTCGTGGTGATTGCTCAAATACTTAGCACGTTTTTTAGCATGTCGATAGCCATCTGTGATTGAGCTCCAGTTTGACATAAAATGCTTGACGAAAATTGAGACGGTGAAAATTGTACACAAAATTGTATCGGGAAACATACAAGACGGTGACCTAAGTGACGCTAAAAAACAAACGTGGCCATCTCCAGCCACCGTTATTTTTGAGATTTTTGGTTTATACGACTGCTTATATTATTCAGTTAAAAATAGCTATCTACTTTACTTATGATTAGGAAACATTTTAAAAGCAACTGAAACTCACATGGTTATATGGATCGACCAGACAAAAACTTGATTTACTCAGTTTCACTTAAAATGTAGATAGCCACGTTTGTTTGTCACATAACATTACTAACTACTATCGACGTGCTAATAAGCGACGTGATAACTATTTCTCACCATGGTTGTTTATCGTATTCGCGATCACAATGGAATATCCGTGAACACCTAATATTAAATGTCAAAATATTTACGTTTCGCGACGTATAATCCTGCTGCATAATCACATATTTGAATTTCATTGGTGTAAATATGGAAAATATTTCAAAACTGCTATTTTTATTGATTGTAATTTAATTTTAACTTTCTTGTATTAGATACTTCTTACTATTTAGCAAATGCAATATAATATTGTATTTTTTTAATAATAAACGCCGATTTTTCGCCAGTGAAATGCATTTATTTACGAGGAAAACAAAAAACAAACCGACACACGCGTTGGCTTATGACTGCGATAACTTAAGCATGTTTATCATTGTTCATTGTGATCGCTCAAATGCTTAGCATGTTTTTAAGCACGTCGATAGTTATTTGTGATTGAGCTACAGACAACGACAACATTACCACATTAAAAATCCGAGACATGTGCAGGACAGTGGATTACAGACTACAATGGATTACCTTAATACTTGAAAAAAAACCTTGTAGATAAATTTGAAATCAACCTTATAAAGCACACGATGACTTTACTAACCGGACGAGACATAGCATGACTTGACCTCATAATATTTGTGTATTACGGGTTTTCAAATATATTTTTTTTAAAACCAGCGAGACTTGCTCGTAGGTCTGTTAGCGACATATTCCGGCAACCGCTCGTATTGTGTTTTTTCTACGCGACGTGCCACATGAGCCAATGGCCGACGTGTAGAGCCGACGGTATTGTAGAAGGTAGACCGCCGGGAGACGGAGCGGAGGAAGTGACTTGTGCGCTGGTTGCAGGTGACACGATGCTGAAGTTCATCAGGGGCAAGGGCCAGCAGCCCTCGGCCGAGAGACTGAAGCTGCAGAGGGAACTCTTCGCTTTCCGAAAGGTCAGTCATCTTTACATCGTCACACCTGTATCCCTAGTCATCTAATGTTTTGATAAATATTTTCTTCATTTTTAAATCAGCGTTGCAAGAAAGGCGTCCGGAAAATAAAACGGTGCGGTGTAATGTTCCTGTAAGTTTCCTGAGATGAGTAAACGTGGTACTTTCAAGAATCCTATTATCTCCAGCAGCATCAAATAATATGTCCACACATAAATTACTGTTCTTCCATTCTTTTTTTTATGTAATGAAGGAGAAATTAAAATATTAAAATTCTTCGAAATAAGGCGATGAGGATTATACTCAAAAGAAATATCTATTTTAATATAGAAAGAATGCTAAACGAAATTGACTTGCTTACAGTAAAGCAGCAAATTAAATCTAATGTAGCAATTTTTAAACATAAAATAATTAAGGGGATGAATAAAATAAAAACAATAATAAAATTTAACCGACAATGTCATACATAATATGAAACAAGGGATAAAAAAAGATTAATTTACCAATAAGGAAAAAAACAGAATCTCAAAACTCATTGTACAAGGGATTGAAGCTGTAAAATGAGTTACTTGAAGAAATAAAGTAAAAATAAAAAATCGAAATATTTAAAATTAATTAAAAAAAAAATGTTATTGAGAAATTTTGATAAAAAAAAGAAATATTATTGAAAGTTTATATAAGTTCTTAAGATGTTATGAACTAACTTTATTAAGCAGAAATAAATAAAATGTCAAATTGCCCAGTAAATGATATTTTTAGAGTGATAAAAAGCCCCAAGAAACATAGCACGATTGTTTGTTGGTGTCTAGTGCATAACATACTAAAAGTCTCCGAGGGTGGGGGTTCAAATGGTTGCTTTTCACGGGTTTCCATGAACATCCCCAAAACGATCAACTTTCAATGAATCTTAGAAAATATAAATCTCACAAAAAATTAACGTAACCGTTTTTGTAGAAATTTTTGTTCGACATTTTTCGCGAGAAATGATAGTTTCGGAGATATTTGTGAAAAGCAACATTTGAACTCATCCCTCTCACCCTTAGCGCACCCACCACCTTCGGGGACTTTTAGTATGTTAGGCAGTAGACAGGGTAGACACCAATAAACAATCGTGCCAAGTTTCAAAACTCCGAGCTTTTTTTCACTAACCTTTTTTTTTTGGTCTAATTTACCTGGGCTAAAACAGAACTACTTTCTACTGGTATTTGTGATGTTTCGATGTTCTTTAAAATCCCTTTAAATCATTTCGAGTCTACAAAATCGTAGATGTAACACGGACTTTTTTTTATATATACACCATATTGAATCGTATATTTGATGAACTCATAGGACAGGTAAAGTTCAATGTTCCGATAAACAAACAACCGAAAAACAATGAATAGCTGTTCATCGATCAGCATAGAATAAACTATGTCCTGAAGGCACCGGTGTCCAGTTTTTGTCGTATCGTAAACTCAAAACAAGATCTGGACTTTTTCGATTTAAGTCTACCACGATTTAAACGAGCGCTAAATAAATAGTACAGATCTTGTCCTTGCGTTGTTGAATGTTCCGTAGTTTCTTTGTCTTGTCTCTAATATAGGGATCTTAGTAAATTTGTAATTTTGCCTTAATTTGAAATGCATCTATCCGGCTTTCTTTACTGAGTTGGCGTTTATTTTGTAAAACTCCATAATGTAATTTTAATATTAGGATCAAAACCTGAATTGAAACATACAACTGTACAGTCGTTTCGCCTTGTTAGGGCATTTTTAAACAATATATAACTGGTTTACCTTTATAAATACAAGAGCATCAAATAATTTAACTTGCGAACAACCTAGGACCAACAGAAAAAGAAACAGTTTTTTGTATACAGCAATAAATTTTTACAATTCACTTTCTAATGATCTAAAAAATATACAAAACGTGTACGTACTTAAAAACACCTAAATAAAACAGTTCTTACAGCCCGTGTGACGAGTGATATGTGATGTTATTTTATTGAATTTTTATTTAAACTACCGTGTTATTATATATAATATCCCCGTACTAATAAAATATGTAATAAAATGTAATATGTGAAGTTTAAAAACCTTGTATTTTGTCATAAATAAATAAATAATAAACGGAAAATGGTTCGTCGATTTATAATAAAGTTCAAACATCTTTAGATCCGATAAAATATATTAACATATTTCTACAGAAACGAAGGTTTAATATAGTATGTATACTCGTATCTTAAATTTGACAGTAGTATTACTTTGATAGCACGTATTTAAACGTATTTCTGATTGAAAACGGGTTTTTTTGTACGGATGGGTATAGCCGTATATCATAGTATAATCGGAGTTAAATATAGTATAGCCAGCCAGCCGATGATACCCATGAATGGATCCGCTAATAGACCAGCCATGGTAATTGAAAAATCCAGTATACGAACCAAATTCAGCAACTGAAAGCTCTAGATTAGTATATACACTAAATTAATGGAATTTATATCGCTCGATGGTTATTTCTTCCGGCACTTATACCGAGTACGAACATTTCTGGCGTGATGTGTATTTTCTAGTTCGCTTTTCAGTATGAACAAGTGTTTCCATAGTGTACATCGCATCGGTTCCTAGCCGGAATCGGGCATCGCTGTCGTATCGAGATCAGCGTGCGGCACGTGGCGTCGCGTGTTCCGTGTTCCGTATCTTGTCAACGGATCACAAGCCTGCAATATTGCCCGACTACACTCCATTATATCATATCGTTTGCGTAAATAAACACTATAAAACTTCTTCACTATACTCAAATCTCATTCGCCCGAGTTTCCTAATATGAATAAAAGTATTTCTTTAAAATTTCGTTATCTTCTAATCATTTTTTAAATTTAAATATGAATACCTACTTTGCTTTCATCGCGAGATTCTTTACTCGTCATTTTTTTTTGCATCTTTAAATATCGTGTTTTCGAAATTCGTGACAGTTATAATACAGAGTAGTCCCTTTTCATTAATCAAACAAATGTGTATACAAAGTCTGCCATTCGAGCTAAGGAAATTGAGTTAGGCGAAGAGGTCATGTACGATGAATGTTTATTATCTAAAATGCGCTCTAGCTGAGTTCATTTTGATTCGTATTCAGTATGCATTAACCTTGTCTCGCCTCGAGTGGGAGAATGTGATAAATATCGCTTATTGTGATAGAAAATCACGTATTATATAAAACGGTATCGAAACAAGTCATTAATTTTCTATTTCAAATAGCCTTTGATGACAAAAATTTGAATCCAAAACTTTCGCCCCGTCTCGTCTCCTCGAATCTTCCGTATCGCAATCACCACACTGTAGTTTGCTGCTAATCTCAAATAATAATCTATTCAACGAATAATATTTCTTTTTGAAGTGCTCTACCGCACCCATGCCATTATGATAACGCAGGAGATAATGCAAAAATGATGTCTACTTATTACCGAGAAATATTGCTTGCGATTACGAGGTGAGGTGCATTCGATTTTGTTAGTGTTTTGGTAGGGAGTAAATACAATATTACTATCCACACAGTATTATATCGATCCAATATGCATTCCCAGCCAACACCCGATCGACGTCATTATTGATAACACCCAAATTGCCCCCACGCCGAACTCCATATCAGATGTGATATCACCTTTAATGTTCAAGTGACCGGGCTGATCCCGCTTTCACCCAATCCCTTCGCTAAAAATAAGGTTCCTTTGAATTTCTATTTTCGGTACTCACCCTACGATCATCGGTCTCGATCATTCTAACGTCGAAAGAGTTATTTCGCCACTGAATCATCAAAAGAAACCCCTTTTTTGAAAGAAATTTAAAGACCACGTTTTGAGGTACATACGAGGTGTGTTCAGAAAATAACGGGTTCGAAATTCGAAAGTTTTCAAATTGACAATCGGGTCAGATTGTCAATTTGAAAAAAAAATGTTGGTATACATGCCCCTGAAGTATGCTAAAATTTTCAGCCTCTAACCGATGAAAACGTGGAAAAAGTTCATGAAATGGCGGTGAACGATCGCCGAATCACAATTAGAGGTCTCTGATGATGTTGGCGTATCGATTGGCTCATGCCGTGAAAGTTTTTCGAATATTTTGGGTATGAAACGCGTGCCAGCAATGTGTTCCAAAATTTTTGAATTTCGAACATAAACAGCAACTAATGGAAGATTCTCAGGCGTCACTAAATGAAGTCCACGACGATGCAGAATCACCGAAACGTGCTATAACAGGTGACAAAACATGGGTTTACGGATATGACGTCGAAACTAAGGCTCGATCGTACCAGTGGAGGTATTCTGGATCGCCAAGACGAAAATCGCCGAGCACGCCGAACACGTCTTACCTTAGTGGCTGCCACAGACAAATTAAACAATTAATACAGCTGAACATTTAAGCATACTTAAAAAAAAGACAATTGCACTCTCCAAACTTGCGAAATTAAAAAAATCCCGTTATATTCTGAACACACCTCGTACACCTTTCTTTATTTTTTTTGTTTCGCAATCTATTCGAGCCATTTGACATTTCATCTATTTCTTTGCCTCCAAAGAATATTTTGTTTGTACGTATACGTACCCTTTCTTTTGTTCCGACGATAGGCCTTTGTGAATAAATTAATAGTCCCATAAATATCCATCCGTCTAATAATATTACGTTCGAGCCCACTTGACTCGTATTAACCCTACCGTCGGAGCAAAGTGCCAAACTTCGTAACATTCCTTCCGCGCTTCAATGGCGCGACCCCCTCGCTCGTCGCTCCGTCCGAGTGGCGGATGGTGAGATGTCCTTTTGTCGAGTGGCGCGCTCCTCCACCCGGAGACCGTCGTCCGGGGATCCAATTGTCCCGGAGGCGATCGTACCTGAAGATGGAGATGGTATCGAACAATAGACCTAATTGGAAGTTGTTGACCTTGTCACCTGGAGTGTTATAATAATGTGGTATTCGAATGGAGAATGCGGGATGGGTATCTGAGTGTATTAAAATACGTTTATTATATTCACATATTGCCTTACGTGACGCTATTAGTTAGCGATGACAATGTAGTATCATCTTACTAGTAGTGAGATATTTAATTTTTAAAGTTAAAAACTCACCCCAAATCCTTTGTTGTATTTATAAAATCTGAAATATATTTCTTTTGCTTTTTAAACAAAGATTTTTTAATGCCATTTATTGCGCCTTGTGCCAGAAACCCGACGATATTATGTTCGAGTTTAGAAGAACGCATTTCAAATGTTTTTTTAAATAAAATATTTTTAAAAAAACGAATGGTTGCTTACTTCTGCAGGGGAGAAGTGAGGGGAGTGGGGCTCAGTGTCAGACTCCCCACTTCCCCCCTCGCTTCTCCCCTGCAAAAGTAACCAACCATTTCCTTTTTTTGATATATTTTTTTTTTTAAATTTAATTCGTTCTAAAAAAATATTTGAATGTGCCAATATGTCTTCTTACTCATACTGATCATCGTGGTTTCGGATGTGACAGGGTTTAAAGAACACCTGTTTATTCTATACGTATATAAAGTGTAAATATAAATAAATAATCACAACGCCTTTATCCTATCCGTGCCCTCTTAAATAATGTTTATATCAATCAATAAAAAGATAAAATAATGTGCAACACAGGTCAAGGAAATTGATAAAACGGTAATTGGAATGTTATATTTAACTATTTATTAGCGTGCACGATGAGTTTTTCTGGGTGTCGTTCGTACTATTTTCCGATCGCATTACAACTCCATTATCGTGGTTGATATTATGCATGTAACGTCATTTACTTAGAATTTGTACCGTGTCGCAGTCGTTTCTGTATGCAGCTTGTTAATTTAAAATCTGTTCGTTTCTCAGTACGCTTTTACTTGATTTATTTATAACTGGGTGCCAGGGCCCGTATTACAATGGGAAGTTAACAGTTATTTACAATTGTATCTACAAAGTAAAATTAAGTTTACTGCAGGCTTATTCTGTCACAATTTCGTTTCGTAAGTTAGTTCGTTCGTTCGTTATACAGGACGTTCTTAAAACCTGTCACATCCGAAACCACGATGATCATTATAGGCAAGAAGACATATTATCATATTAAAAAAAAAAAACAAATTGTTGCTTACTTCTGCAGGGGAGAAGCGAGGGGAGCGGTTGTCGGCGTATCAGTCTCCCCCCCTCGTTTCTCCCCTGCAGAATCAAGCAACCATTTGCTTTTTTAGACATTTTATTCGTTCTAAAAATTTATTTTAATGTCCAATATGTCTTCTTGCTCATACTGAGCATCGTAGTTTCGGATGTGACAGGGTTAAATGAACACCCTGTATATCCATCTCATACGATACGAATGAATTAAAGAAACAGATTAGTTACAGCATAAGACGCACTTTTTTTGCTCTGAAAATTAAACCAAAAATTGGAGTGCGTCTTATGGTCCGATGCGTCTTATCGTCCGGAAAATACGGTATGTGTATATATTTTTTTCCAAACACTTTTAATTACCGGTAATCAACATAGGTAATTAAATAATTCATACAAAAACACACTTTTTGGTACGCAATTTTCGATTGAACTTTTTTTATTTTATTATTATTATTTATTTATTCCTTGTTATTTTTTATAAAGGAATAACTCGCTAAGCCTCCATTTTGAGGCTTTTTAGCAGGTGGGATAGAGGGGATATGGAAGGAGGTAATGAAAAATACACCACAACACCCAGACCAATTGAGAAAAAAATCTTTCTTGGATTTTTTCCTTGCAATTGGCGGGAATCGAACCCGCGACGCCAGTTTCACAGTTGGCCGTCTAACCAACTGCGCCGTGGTGCCTGTCAAACGACAGTCGAACATAACTCTGTTAACTTCCTATTGTAACCCAGGACCCACGATGATTTAATCGCATCCCATCATCTAAACTGTATAACTTCTACTTCAAAGATACAGCGAAAAATTATAATTTAAGCCTCTCCTCTTCTAATAATTCATTTATAAACTGGCTCGCAAATATAAATGTCGTTGTTTTCTTTTCCAGATAAACTTTTTATTTGCTTTCGTATTTTTTCCTAATTTAATATTTTTTTGCTCTACACCTATATTTTATTTTGTCTCTTTCTTATTTTCCGCTTACTCGTATTTAAAAAACAAAATCCTGAAGACAACTTTAAATTTTTATTTTATAATATGTTTTTAAAAATATATTTATGTGTGCATCTACACCATAGATTTCATAATGTATTCTAGATTTAGTATACCCACGCACAGGCTGTGCCTATATGTGGGATTTTTTCATTTTATTCATTTATTTATTTTTTATTTGGGAGAAAAACAACAGTTTTTACATATATTGTACACAGAAATTAAGAATACATATGAACGAAAATTGTGAAAATAGTAAATAAAAATTTTCCACAGTGGTGTAAGATATTGAAAATTATTGAAATTTTGAGAGAAGCAGACATTTAACATTATTATAATATAAATATTTTTTCATTTCGTTTCTTTTACATTTATTATATTGAACATAATTTAAATTATTGTATTAAGTGTAAACAATTTTTTTGGTGTGTGCATGAGTTTCTTACTCTAATATACAAAGAAATTGGCAATATATGTGTACATACTGTTTGTTTACCTAATAAAATAAATAAATATTTATTAATTACATTATCGGTATCAAAATAAAAGCAATTAACAATTGTTAAGCACTCAGAAGTTTTAAATAAAATAAAAATACATATACTTATATACAGTTATACAAATAAATTTAATAGAAACAAGATAAATTTAAAGAATAAGAAAAGAAAAAAGTTATATAAAAATAATATAAAAGGTACAAAAATATAATAATGAACATACGAATACTTACATAATTACTGACATCGTAAAACTAAACGGGTGTACTGTCTATAAGGAATTTTCTATATTTCATATAGGAGAGATGAAAAATGTCTGCTTGACCTGACCGGAGAGAACAGTATTATAATAATGACATGCTCTAAAGAAAAAGTCGTTTTTCCTTGAGTTAGTCCTAGGTACTGGCAAATTAAATTTAGTATTTTCATAAATAAAGTGATTATTATGAATATAAATAACTTATATAGCGCCATCTTCATAATATGATACCTCTAGAGCGCTTTACAAAGTGATTATATAAATAGTAAAAAAATAAAAACAACTTTTTGAATTTGTAATTTAAGCAAAACCATTTACTTTGTTATCGCATCCTACGCATTTATTCAAATGAATTAGAGAACAAGTGGGTTTCAACATTTTGCCGAAACATCACTTCGCTCTCACAGTTTCGTACCTCTGCTGGGAGAGCATTCCATGCCATAGGTGATATATTGTGGAATAAAAAAAATATCAAATGTAAACAAACAATATTTTTTTAAAAATCTTATTTTATACTATCGGCATTTTTGTAAACGACACACGGCGTAGTAACCGAAATAAATAAATTAGCGTGTCTTTGCAAATGACAAAGTATACCGTTATCGGGAGTACAATGCACAGTGTAATGCAATAGCAGTGTGGCGAGTGCGCGTGCAGTACGAGCGTGTGAGGCCACACCGCCCACACAAGCTCAGCCGGTTCGGTGGCAACTGGCAACTCTCGGTTTCCTCGGCTTCATGAGCGCGAGACTTGCCCAGTTTCACACGAGTTCCATCGAAAGTGTCCCGGCTCTCACGGGCCCGTTTTTGCGCTTTGTTTACCAGCGAACTAGACACAATACCGCCTATAAATATTATGCTCGCGATAAAACACCACGATAAGGACTTTCTACGTAATATATTACGCACTACAGAGTACTTTTGTTACGATTTACCCGAACATTTCAATTTTCAAGCCATTTTTGACTAGTAAAAACTGTTAGAAAATGAGAATCGAATCTCGCAACTCTGGGCTATGGATGTAAAATTACGTAATTTTACCAAAAGGCGCGGTAAAATACCGTAATTTATGGTATTTAGGTCATTCGGTATGTACTTTTTTCACTTTTTCAACGTCCCATACTTACATTGAATCTCGACAACCGGATGGATCTAAACCTGGTTTTCACTGTCATGTAACGTGTTCTAAAACAAAGCTACTCGTATTTGTTATATCTTCTATTAAAAATAAAAATTAGTACGTCATATTCGTTTCTTACCGAAATATACCCTATTTTACTAAAATCTGGTAAAATTCCCGTAAAATACCGCGGTAATTTTACCGCCTTGCATCTCTATTCTGGGCACGTATTGGAATGGGAAGTCAACGTTTATCTTCAATTGTATCATTAAGTAAAATTAAGTTTTCTGTATGAAAAGCAGAATATGCAAAAAAAATAATTCTTCTAAACATGTTCAATTATAGGTTACCGACGAAGATACTTAAAATGTTCATGCAAATATACTCGTTTTTGTACACAAATAACGATTTTTTTTTATAGACAGTCGAAGATAACTCTGTTAACTTCCCATTGTAATCGGGGCCCAGATCCAGTTCGTTTAGTCGTTTAGTCGTTTAGTGGATGCGCAGTCTTACCTTCGTACAAACGTATTTATTAACTGATTTTATACAACCGCATTTTTTTCGATCAATGATTTCTTTACACAGTGATCGGATCGGCGTGTCCCTATTTCTTTATTTATTTTATTTTAAAAATGTATTTTATAATATAAGTATACATATTTAATAACAGGGAACCTCCATATATCGTTTTGGTTTTTCGATAAACTGTTTCTTATGCGAGCTAGGAACATCCAATAACCCTTAAAAGCGCCGAGTTTTATATGCCGTCTTCGGGCGTATAAATATGAAAAACTTATAACTCGAAAGGTACGTCTTAAACTGGTTGTTGTCATGAGGAACTTCAACCCTACGGGAAATTGGATACAAAAAATGATTTCTTACGCGCGGTAAAAATTAAAGCATTAAATTGTACTAACACATTACAACAGAGATGAAGAACATTTAATAGAAGTCTAGGCATCTACAGGGCTTATGACCCGTCGATGGCTGGTTTAAGTGGCCACTTTACACATTGTGTAACATTCACCATTCTGCCCATATTTGAACATCTATATTCCTTCAATTTTTTCATTTGTTGATGTTTGTGAAGTTAAAGAGCATAAGACTTCTATATTACCTTCTATTAAATATTCTTCATCTCTGTTGTAATATGTTAATATAAAAAGCTCTCCAAAAATTTGGGCAAACTCAAAATATTGTTGAATAAATTGTACGGTAAAATTTCTTCAAAATGTACGAAAAAAAATCATAACAAATATTTTAATAAAAACGCACTACTTTGAATGACGTTACTGGTTCATATGAACCATCCGATGATATGAGAGCTTTGAAGGATATCCGGTTTGGTCAACGTAAACGAACCAATCGGAAGAACTGTCATAGAACAACCTCTGACGTCACACGCGGAGTTATTTCAGAAATACAAAACTCAAAAAAATCATAGCGTCGATAATACAATATATAAAAATAAAAAATATAACAAATTGTCTTTGTCTAATATTTTATTAACAAATAAAAAAATATAAAAAAGACACTGAACTTCCTCATTCGTGTATTTCATTAATTTATTTTAATTTCGTAATTGTCTCATGACCCAAAAGCTACCATCACCAATTAACGCAACACGCGAGTTACGTCAAATATTACGTCAACTCTTCTCGTATTCAAATAAAGTGTGTGAAATTTTTTATTCAAAATGTGGTCTTTCGATTCGCAATTCGAAGTTTTCTAGACTGTCTTCTAGTACTACGTGAAATTGGATATTAAAATTTTTTTCTTGCGCGCGTAAAAATTAGAGCATTAAATTGTACGGCGAAGTTTCTAGAAAATGTATGAAGAAAAAAAAATTCATTTTCATTTAAACATGCAACAATAGGTTTGATGAGTAGTAAAAGAATATTTTTAGTTTTTTTGCTGGTGACTCATCCAAACTGCCTGTCTAGGAATAGTTTCCCTGTATATCAATTCTTCTTTTTACTCGTATATTCTCACATGTAAAAAAAAAAAAAATATTTTAGTGCCCCCGTCACGGGTAACCCCAGGTCACATTATTTTTATTATTAATCATTGTTTATAATGTGAAAAAAAATGAATAAATAAAAACTATTTATTGACAATATGGAAATATCACTTTTTAAAATTTTTTTAAAGTAATAAAGGTCTATGAAATACTTTCCAGTAAAAAAAAATTTTTGCTCATTATTAGTAGCATAAAAAATACTTTTAAATTTGTAATTCCCGCAAAAACGGTGATTCCATTGGCCACGCCTCTAATACGTCACGATTCATGTTTATTTGTTCCTGCCATTGAAATTTGTGTACAACAATTTCATGAATCCTGACGTCACAACAACCAAGGCCAAACACGTCGCGTTTTTCTACTAACATCTTTTTATTGAATTTCTTTTTTACATTTATGTGTGAAAACATTTCTTTACAATATCCATATTGATTTTGAAAACACAATTTATTATTCTGAATCTATTTCATATATTTTTATTCGTTATCGTAGTATGTGATATTTCCCTATTCTTGATGGAATTCCACTGTAATGATGTAATAACTTATATTTACATATAAGTTACTAGTAAAACTGTTACGGGTGAAAGCGCTAATTGGTCGAACAAATAAGTGGAAGCGTACCAAGAATTTTTAATTTTTTATCATAAATATTATCAGCTTCATTTTTTTTTATCCTTTTTGTTAGTTTTAAAGGAGTATGAATAAAAAAATATATTATTTTTGTAAAATGAATGAAATAATCCGTAGGGGTTAATGAAAAAATAACCCACTAAACTTCCTAATTGTCAATTTGGGCTAAGCAGCGTCAATCAGAAAGGCCAATTTGTCAATTGATTATATTCACTGCTAGATACTAAATTCTTTTATGCTTTTGAAAAACATACGCCAACATCTACCGTAGAGACATTTGGTATATATTCAAATTGATACACGCGACTTGTTGATTCGACGTGATCGCAACAGGTGATGAAATTGAACCAATAGTAATTAGCATCAGAATCCGATGAATATGTAGATTAGATAGTGCACTCTGACTAGTTAATGTCGTTCTCTTTAATCCCAACTGTTACAGCCTATTGGTGTATCGGATGATAGAATAGTTACATTCTATTTTAATTTTGACGTGTTCAGGAACCATGCTATAATATTATGAGAGTTATCCCGGAGAAAAGCTAACAGGTATAATAAATTATACTATTCATTGTTTCGGCGTTTACTTTTTGGAATAACATTTATAAAACACTGTATTTATATACGCTACTCATGAATTTAATACTATTCAATGAACACTTTCGATTATTTTTTTTTAGAACAAAGCGGTGTATATGAAATTACATGTGGAGGTTGTAATAGTAAATATATCGGCCAAATTGCGCCCAATATAGGAAAAAAAACACTTTTTTTTTACATTTTCAAAGTAATAAAGGTCTATGAAATACTGTCCAGTTTAAAAAAAAAATTGCTACTTATTAGTAGCGTAAAAAATATTTTTAATTTGTAATTTTGAATTCCCGCATAAACGGTCATGCCATTGGCCACGCCCCTAATTCGTCACGATTCATGTTTATTTGTTCCCGACCATTCAAATTTGTTTAGAACATTATCACAAATCTTGACATCACATTAACCGAAGCCAAACATGTCGCGTTTTTCTAGCAACGTATTTTTATCAAATGTCTTTTTTACATTTATGTATGAAAACACTTCTCCACAATATTCATATTGATTCCATGTTAAATAGGTGCGAAGGTTTTCACGGTCACTGTTATCAATATTATGTATCTTTTTTGGGTGATACCGTGTATGTTGGATTTGATCCGACGTTTCGGCTACCATTGCAGGAGCCATCTTCAGGGAAAACTGTGTCAGGGAAGATGGCTCCTGCAATGGTAGCCGAAACGTCGGATCAAATCCAACATACACGGTATCACCCAAAAAAGATACATAATATTGATTCCATGTTGTCTAATTTTATTTTCAACATGATGAACTTTTAATCCAGTGTCTTTATTGAGATTTCGATTATTTTCTATCAGATGGTTTGCGAATTCAGAAAAAAAATAAAAAATTAGGCACCTTAAGTGTTCTTTTACTCTAATATACCCTTCTCAATTTTTCAATGTAGATTGAATCACAATCATTACAATTAAAAAAAAAATCCATATAGGCATAATAGAAAAAAAAAACATTGACGCTGGAAAGGGAAAAGTTACCAAGCGACGTGTAGCAACTTTACAGAGGAGCCAATTAAAGTTTTTTTTTCAATTGATAAGGAATCTAGTCATTTATTATTTTATCAAAACGGTGTCAATATAATAAAAATGTGGCTGGATAACAATCCCTTAACTTTAAATATTGAAAAAACAAAATATATAACATTTAGTAAAACCACAGTGGGACAGCCTAAACAAAACCTTCAATTAAAAATATGCTCTGAAATACTTTAATAAGTACACCATATAAAATATTTGAGAATAATTATTTATAAATATTTTAAATGGACAGAACACATATCATATATAACACAAAAAACTAGAAAACTTTGCAAAAAGATTGCAAAACCATGACATCCAGAGATCCAGAGAAATCTTTTATCTAAGCGTGTATGTAGTAGATAAAGTAATTGTTATTTTTATAAACTATGATTATCATTATTTAAATTATGTAGGAATCACGTCGAAATAATACGCGTGTATGAAATTTTTTTATAAAAACAAAAAAACCCGTAATGTTCCTTCACGTCGCTCGGTGACTTTTTCCTTTTCAGCGTCGATGTAATTTCTGTAATATTATAATGATAAATCTTTATATTCCGTATCACAATGCGAGAACTTATTGTCGGGTTACTTAGCCTTGTCACTAGTAGTTAGTTCTAATTCTGGTCCGTTATTACAAGGGTGTGGCACGTGGCACGCCTCATTATCTATGTGTGTTAAGTCCACAATTTCCTAGATATGATTCGCCCGTGTGCTTACTTGTACTTGATGCGTGAACACCTTTCGGTTCGTTTGATAACGAAACATGTTCTCCATCTCTGTTGTAATATGAGTGGGGCAGAATAATAATGGCGTATCTCCAAGTTTATTTAAAAAATGAGTTAATACCACGGGCTAGTTCATAATACGTCGATTTATTAGAATTCTCTATTACAAAGGTGTTTTTTGTTTTTACACTACCAGTCGTCATCATTTATGTCAAAATAAAAGTGAAGTATCTCCAATCTAGATGATTATATAAAGGGTGTTCTTAAAAACCTGTCACATCCGAAACTACGATGATCAGTATGGGCAAGAAGACATATTAGCACATTACAAAAAATATTTAGAGCGAAGAAAATTTAAAAAATAAAATATTTATAAAAACAAATGGTTGCTTACTTCTGCAGGGGAGAAGCGAGGAGGGGGAGTCTAATACTCCGTCAATCTTTGTTTTTTCAATATTTTATTTTTGTAAATTTTATTCGTTCTAAAAAATTATTTTAATGTGCCAATATGTCTGCTTGCTCATATTGATCATCGTGGTTTTGGATGTGACAGGGTTTAAATAACACCCTGTAAATGTATAATATTATATTACTACTACGACTACCATCACGCCATTTCCTCGTAGTGGTAGGCAGAGAGAATAGACCGCCACACACGTCTATCCTGGCATATATTCCTAGCTTCCTCCACATTCATACATCTTGTCATAGATGCCCTTCGGTTCTGTCTGCTTTTGACACGACTGGACTTAAGATTTTGGTTTATCTGATCATGCCACGTCTTCCTTGGTCGTCCTCGTCTCACGTTACCGCTCATTTTCGCCATATATACTCGTTTTACCATTCTTTCGTCGTCCATTCGTTCTATGTGACCAAACCATATCAGAGACCCTTTCTTGATCTTATCAATTATACTTGACTCAGATTTACACTCTCGCCTGATTTCATCATTCGTAACCCTGTCATACATTGATTTCCCAGACATTCGCCTAAGAAATCGCATTTCAACCGCGTTCACTCTGCCATCATCCTCCCTCTGCCAGTTCCATGTTTCACTTCCATACATAAGTGTTGGGACTAAAACTGCGTTGCGCACTGCCAGTTTAGCTTGATTTTTATTAGCAATTACTGTGCTTAGTGCTCCTTTCATGTTGTTGCCCTCATTCACTCTCCTTTCAACATCTTTTCTATTCTTGCATCTCTTGAAAACATGCTTCCCAGATACACAATATTATATTGACTAAAATTGTGTTGTTGACATTGATTTATTCGTTTGTAAGGTTTAATATACTAATTGTTAAATTGTTTTATATAGTTTAAATTTATTGACGTTTATAAGTGACGAGCTGAACCCGGCAATGCTTTGCTATTACAAATTAGGTATGTACGGATACATTATTATTTTTCTGTTTCGGTTTACATAAATTGTGAGGACAGAGAATTATTCGAACATTGTTTTTCTGTCACTGCCTCTACGATACTGTGCGAAAAGGACAACGCCATGTCAGGCCTTTTGGTAGAATAGACAAAATCGGCGTTTCGCTGTCCCGTTTTCCGCACCTCAAAACTGCACCTATTTTTTTTTCGTACGTTTTCAATTTTTTTAAAATAATTAAATTTGAATACCTTGCGCCCGAATACACCAGAAAAAAATATGTTTTTTTACGGGTTTGGTTTGTTCTAGTTTCCATAATAAACCATTTTTATAAAAACGAAACATAGGGGACACGCCAATAGTAAATATCTATAGTGTGTAAAAAAAAATCACTAGTGCCATAATCTAGAGAGAAAATACGGGATTACATTTGTATGAAGAAAAGTCAGACCGCGTTTTCTCTTACGAATCAACATCATTAAGTGTACTTAAAAAATCTTTAGTAAAAACCGTTCGTTTAAAGGTAAAAAAGATGGTGTAACTTTTCATTGATAAGTAGGTACCTACGTACTTATCTATGATTGAATTCCAGAACTTTCAAGTAATTCGTTTACAAATATTGAATTTAAGTAGGTACCTAGGTACTTGTTTATAGTCGAATTCCAAAACTTTAAATAATAAATTTTCAAATATTGAATTATTTTTTCTAATGTCAAACTCTCTTCTCACCGAAAGGTGTGCACTTTATTCAGGATTGTAATTTTCAAAAATGCTTAAAATGTCAGCTAACATTATTTTCATCATCATCATCATTTTCTTTTCGCACCAAATGGTGCATAGGGCGCTGCATTGGTACACCGATTGCAGCGTATCTTGATAATTTTTGTTACCTGAAGTTAAGGTGATCACTCTTACGCTTCATGTACCAGTCTAGGGACTATGAAATATTCTAGTGTAAAGGCACCTTTTTAAATAATATTTCATATCAATCATGTCGGGAATCGAACTAGAGACCTTTTGCATGGTAGGAAAATGCGCTGACCATTACACCACGCGGCGGACAATTTATTGAATTATTTTAGTATTACCAAAAAATCCAGTTAAAATAAATAAATGTGTAGAAATTATAAGGAATTTAAAGTAAAATTCTTATTGGGATCTATAAAAAACGAAAGTTGTTTGTAAACCTTTAAAAAACAAACGCTTTTTTATAAACCTATAAATTATAATGTCTTCCCATTTTTTTAGTATATGCATTCTCGTCGAATGCAACCCTGGTGATGGATGAAAAAAACATTTACGCTTCTACTAAATAAATTGAAGATTTTAATACATATAAATATGCTCACGGCAAAGATCTACATTTCGCTAAAAACCGTACGTAAATCGGCCCAGTAGTTAATTCCGTCTATCGGGGGACACACACAAAAGAACATTGCCTTTAATATCTATAGAATTCAATGAATCCTATGTAAAGAATATACTAAACTAAACTATTGGTAAGTAAAATGATCAGGAAACTGTTGACCAGAAAACGAGATGATTCCGATATAAACGCACATAGCAATTCCCTTCCACCTTATCAAAGCCACCACTTCATAGAACTGAATTTATGTCAAAATTTCAGGATAGAAATTCTGATAATGAGATAATATTATATGACTAATAAAATTTTAGTATTAGTTTCATATAAAATCACACAACAATGCTCTGTCTCGAATGTTCTTGATAACAGATAAATTTTCAGAATAAAAGCTGAGTATCTCCATTTATAATTGTAAGAATTTTTTATGACAATCTAGATTTTAAATAGGTGAGAAGGTTTTCACGGTCACTGTTATCAATATGTTTCTTTTTTGGGTGAAACCGTGTGTATTGGATTTGTTCCGACGTTTCGGCTACCATTGCAGGAGCCATCTTAACGGTAAACTGAGTGTTTTGTAGAAAAAAGTGTGTGTTTAAGTACTAGTAATTTGTACCGTGTCGCAGTCGGCAGTAGGCACATTTCTATTCATTTTTGTAGTATGTAGTGCTGGGAACCATGTTGAAATACACAGACACCCAAATAACAGAAACAAAAACGACGAGCCTTTATTAAACTCAACATGGTTCCCATGGTAGCTGAAACGTCGGAACAAATCCAACACACACGGTATCACCCAAAAAAGAAACATTTTGAATCTAGATTTTCTTTAAAAAAATATTATAGCTTTTTTGAAGACATCCAAATACATATGGCACGTCTGCATTGTTTTAATGATACACGGTTTTGAGACAACGTTTTGATTGAATTTTTTGGCCATCCTGGAAATTCTGCTTCTTTTAGTTGCGTCCGTATTTTATCGGATGTGCGATGTATTTTTATTTTTCGCAATTATTTTGTGCATAATATTGTCATGTACTCTCTCGAGTGGATTTCCTCTTTGCCTAGCAACTGGCCCTCCTAAAGCGTGATAAGTGATTACATTGTACTCGAGTTTCGGTGCATATTTTTATCCGTCCACTGGCCACCCACTCGCCACTCGCCAGTATACCATCCGACCGCAATAGTACTCTAGTGCTGTCACCGGTCACCGCCTCACCGGTAACCCGGTCACCGCACGAGAGTGGGACTGTCGCTGGACGGTGGCACGTGCCGCGGTCACCGCCGGGAACCAAGAACCCCTTCCTGTCCCGTTACGTCATCCGACGACGTCATCCCCGATAACATCACCGGGATAATTCATTGCGAGTGGTCATTTAAGAGAATGTGCGGCGGCGCGGCGATAAGAGCGGTTTGATGAATAGCTTGATGCCGTCCGAATACTGTAAGAAGAAGACAATACTGTAAGAAGAAGACAACTGCACCTTAGACTGATTATGCCTATCTGGAATTGACAAAATCGAAGTCTCGTATTTCCGTTTTCCGCACCCCTAAACTGAACCGATTTCGATTTTTTTCGAGTCGACATGTTTTGCTATTTTTTTATTTGCTAATCAAAATCCTTTACTGTACATTGGAGCGAATCAACTTGCAATATGCATCACACATATGGAATCCTATGTACAATGTGCAGATATCACGCATTGAAATGCGTTTGTAGTGTCTACAGTCTACAGTCGATTATTGTAATGGTATCTTACGCAGGTCTACCAATGAACAAAATGACTCGCCTACAGTCTGTATTGAATGCCGCAGCGAGACTTATTTTTGAAATCTCTAAGTTTAGTTATATCACTCCACTACTTCGGGAATTACACTGGCTATGTTTTCCACAGAGTGTGGAATACGAACTCCGTTGGCTTATGTATAAGTCACTGCACAACTCTGCTCCAGAATATCTAAGGGAACTCTGCATTCCAGATGAACTAGCACACAGACAGACGTCTTACGCTTAGATCAGCTATATCTACGTCGAAAGGAAAAGTTATTGTACCTCTATGCAAACAGCGCACTAAATTCGGCGAACGCGCATTAGCGGTCGCAGGCCCTACGGCATGGAATGCTCCCCCAGCAGAGGTCCGAAACTGTGAGAGTGAAGTGATGTTTCGGAAGAAACTTAAAACCCACTTGTTCTCTAAATCATTTGAATAAATTCTTAGCACGTGGTGACAACGTACATTATTTTTCTAAAATTAAAAAGTTCAAATTAAATTTATATCTTTATATAATCACTTTGTAAAGCGCTCTTGAGGTATTATATTACAAAAATGGCGCTGTATAAGTTATCCATAATAATAATTAAAAATATTCAAAAGAAATTCGTTAAGTATATGTGTTTCCGGTTGAAACTTGAGTTTTTGAAAGGGATGAAAGTAGAACTAAATGTGAGATCAGTGTGAACGGAGGTAGTCTGAATCGGGTAGAGGAATTTGTGTATCGAGGAAGTATGTTTACTAGGGATGGAAAGACTGAGAGAGATATTGAAAGGAGGGTGAGTGCAGGGAACAGGTTGAACGGTGCACTAAAATCTACCCTAGCAAACAAATGTTTGTTGCAGGCGGGAAAACTAGCAGTCCACAGCGGAGTTCTGGTGCCGACCCTAATGTACGGGAGCGAAGTATGGAATTGGAAAAACAATTATGAAAGTAGGTTGCATGCTGTCGAAATGCGAGTAAAACGTTGTAAAACGATGTATAATAGGTGCACAAATGTCGAGATCCGCGCACTATGTAAGGCTGAGACGAGCATTATCGACAAGATCCAGAAAAGGGCACTGCGTTGGTTCGGAGATGTAGAGCGAAAGAACGGCTAAAAGGACCTATGATGTCAATGTTGATGGATGCAGTAAACGAGGATTACCGAGAAAAATATGGCACGATCCTTTGTATCGAGGCGATGTCGTCGGCCTGTCTTTTTTTGGCCTTCCAACACCTGTTATGTTCGCCCATGATCCCCACTTTATTATTCTGGGCGTCCACATGTCATCACTTTGTCTCGCCGAGTGTTCTGCCCGCTGCCATTTTACTTTTGCTGTGCGATTCATATCAACGACTCCGGTTCGTCGCCTAATTTCTTAATTTCTTACTGTCTTCGACATACACCGAGCATCTAATCAAAACGGTCGTATCGTTTCCTCGTGTAGATTGTTGTCTTGTCCGCACGATGTCCACCCACGCCACGCAGCTAACTGAAATCCGATCGCAACGCGTCATCAGGTATTGTGATCGACAAACAACTCCTGTAACGCTCTGACAGTCATGCTCCAGCGATTCCCACCCGCACTCGACCCAATCCTTTCCATCATCAGACCTGCCTCACTTAACCTCTACAAATGCATGATTTTTCCTCAGACGACAAGATATTTGTATTTTTGTATGCAAACCTAAAATAACTAGCGGCTAAGACTTGTCTTCTATCTGAAGTGATTAATTTATTTCATGACTGCATACAGGACGACTAATCGTTAAATATAATATGAAATGTATGGCTTCTCACGTTTTTCCCTTGTGTGGCGCGTGAGTTCAACAGCACATCAAAGGATCGCTTTATATACGAATACTAAGTAATCCTTAGTGCGGTGAATCATTCAGCTTTCACTAATAGGATTATCCCAAAGCATCCGCATTCGTGCTAAGATATTGTCTTTATTCTAACCACAGAACTAACTAATATTTCTTTCTGCTCAGGTAATCTTAATACAGTAAAACTTCGATTATCCGAGTTAATGAGTGCCAGACGTTATCGGGTATGCTAAAATCCGGATAGTTGGATTAGACATTGAATTAATTTTGAAAGAAATCGCAAAATTTACTCTAATATCACTCTTTTACTGCTTTTGAAATAATTCAGCGAATTGTAGGCACAAAAACTTATCTGAACATGTCTACCAAAGTTGATTGCCCTTTTTTTATTTGTTATTCTAACATCTCCATTATTTTTTATTTCCTCATATCGTCGGATATTTGACAATCCGGATGACTGGAATTAGGATGAATGGAGTTCTTCTGTATATTATGTTATAATATAAGTATATATTATAAGCGATGTCCCATCTCTGTTGCAATCAATTTCTTTTCATGTTCCTAACCATGCCACCAGAAGTCGAAATCTGCTATTTATGAAATCTTCTAAGGGCAACTTTTGTTTTTATGCCCCAATTCAATTGGCAAATCATTCAATATGCTGTTCCTTGATCAGCACAGCGCAAACTATGGCTTGCATGCGTGTCCCGATTGTGTCGCATTCTAAACTCGAGGCAAGATTTGGAATTTTGGTGTAAGTCTTTCTAGTCTTTCGAGGTAGTAATTTTTTTTTTATGTCCTGGCTTTAATTTTCTTTAGCTGTATTTTTTTTTCAATTATACCTGTATATATGATGAAGAAATGTATTTCCATTCGTTAAATATACTACAATTCCATAAATAGATATTGTTGATTCGCATCGTAGAAATTTAAAATGTCACAAATTTTAACCCTGAATGTGTTAGGTACTTTTAGGAAGATAATATGTTTTGTAGTTAATATCATTCATTGCCTGGCAAATTTTCGATGGAATATTATGGCATGATAACACCTCGCTTTGTCATTCTGTTCTACTTCGGTATGATCGAGCCCGGTGGCGAGTGAAATTATTGGACACGATTCGGCGCCGTGCAGACCGACCGTGTGCATCTAACGTTGAGCCGAAATTGCCGATGATCTCAGACGGAACAATTTCCATTCAGCATAATATAATATTATCAAACGACTTTATTAGGCGGGATGATCACTTAAGATTTAAGATGAACGACGGGGACACTTATTTCATTCGCAACATTGAGTTGATTAAGAGTCGCTTGTTGGATCTGTCCAATAAACTGCAGCTTATTACGTACGCGAATAATATCTTCTGCCCCTCATCTTCTGCGTGAGATATATTATAATCTGTTTTAGACACGATTTGTATAAATATATTTTTTTGGATAAATAATGCAGGTACTTGTTACGAAGTGGATTAAGGTAGAACTAACAAGTAAAAAGGGCAGCCTGTTGGTAACTTTTTATTTTTTGTGTAAGCAGTAAAATAACGGCGGTGGGCAGGACACACAAAATGATGGCGGGTGGATGGACAATGGACACCCGGAATAACAAAGCGAAGACCGCAGACAAACGAGAGGTGTTCGAAGGCCACAAAAGATGGGCCGTAGAACGCGAATGTGGAGTTAGAAAGGCGTGAAAACGTTTGGAAGATACGAGTAGCTTTGTCAAGCACTGGAGGGAACAAGGCTGACGAAGAAGTAAAATAACACTTCTCCGGACTCCAGATTAGGTATTATTTGCACGATGCGTGATGTTTTTTTTGTATTTATTTTGGTTTCCATTTCACTTTTGCGGCCACATTTGCGTACTCAAAGATGTCATCCTTCCGAAGTCCCGACGCACGCTGAACGCTGTCGGTGTAGGTATATCCGCAACTCCATATTAAGCTAAAATCACCGAGGCAGTAAAGTGTGAGGTGTGTTAAAGAGGACCACCAGAAGAATAAGCAGTTATACGTGATAGGAATACCAAATAGAATTAGCGCAAGTTGACTCATTCTCGTCGCATCATCGCCAGTCTCGGGAACACTATTACCGCACTACACACTGCGGTACAATGGAACAGGGCAGTTTCTTTTCTTTATTCCAGGGCCTCCATTATGAATGCTATCTTCATCTGTATATATCGAGACGGTATACTTAACATCTGTACTATCTATATCTTACATCGGTATGTTCTACCTACTTGCCATATCAACATCATATGATCGAAACGAACTAATAAATGATCACAAAAATGAGTCCGCGTTCCTTACTTCATTAACATTAAAAATAGTTCTCATTTACATTTTAAATAGGCTTGTGTGATTAATATTATAAACCCCAATAAATCCCAATTCAAGCTAAAAAATCTTGATATGATTTTAATGACTTTTAATTGCTTAGTTAGTAAATATAAGTATATAACCACTTACCGACTTTTTATTCTACCGGTTTCAAAACCTACCCGTCTCTTCGTCAGGACACTCACTACACCAACATGCAAATACATTGGCAAAAGCATCAAATTTATTATGCAACGCCATTTTATTAATATAAAAAAAACATTCGATTACTAAAATACACCCCCGCCTTCACCATCACCGTAGTATATATATAATATTTCCAAAAATACATAAATCGCATGCAGATTTAGAGATGCGAACACCACCATGTCTTAACATGCATAACAGTTTATCTGAATCTGGAACTAGAACATAACCTGAAAATGGGTTTTGATTTCGGCTGAAAATCTAGCTTCGGTCGGTTACCAGCCGGTGGTGGGTGGTGGGACTGGCGAGTGGCGCCCCTCCCCGGAAACAGCTATTGCGGCCGCTGAATGCTAATCTCCGGAGGACGTGCCGCGCCGCCGCCGGGAAGAGAGGACTTCCGGAGCCACCGCATACTAATCGGCTGTTGCCAAAGGGCTACAATAAACTAATTATTGGGATTCTAAAACGTGATTATAAGAATACGTCATTCCTGATGACGTACGAGCATGTATTTATTTATTTATATACACGCCCAATGGGCATTTTAAGGACATATTTATACATAGAAAATTATTATAAAGGAAAGTAGAAAGACACAAAGGTATATAGTAGACTTGGTGGGAGTGGAAGCAGGAGAGAGGTGTTTATAATTTAATATATTTATATTATACCGGAGACAGAAAACTTCTTTGAGAAGGAAAGCTAAGTTTAGGCATTTACACGGTTTACGACCTGTCATTGGCTCGTTAGTATGGCCGCTTTATTTAAATGCAATATTTAATTTTTGCAGGACTGTTGACTTTATCTTCATGCAACAAATTATTGTAATACGCTGCATTTGGTTTATTAATGCAGTGCCCCGTGCACCCCTGGGTGCGGAAAGGATAATTATGATGATGTGTCCTTTAAAATAGCTTCATAAAATATAGTAGAATGTGAATTTTAAAAGTAAAAATATTTTGTCAAATGTATGCAACCCGTAAGGGTTTATCAATGAAAAATTTAAATAAAAAAAAAAAAAATAAAAAATAAGTTTACAGCGTAGCTGAGATTATCGTTATGATCTTGTCGTATTTCCAAATCCCGTTTCTATGTACGCTGATGTGCTGTGGAGCGTGTATCGTCACCAATCGTCATAATATTCAATATCAAATTATCGGTTATCGTCGGCAAGAGATCACTAAAAAAACAGCCGATCAAGGACGTCATAGGCATGATTGCGTCTATCCATATTTGCGTCTAGTGTGATGGAATTTTTCCGTCTCCGTGCGGATATCAAATACAGTTCTGTGTTAAATAGAACCGAAACGTTGGACGCGTGTTTTCCAATCGATGTCTTCTCTTAGTAAAAAATCGATTAAAGATTAGTCGGCATCGTCGTGTACTGGTTAGTGCGTTCGCATGCCGTGTATGAAGTTTCGAGTTCGATACCCGGCAGGATCATCGTTAAATCGAGACTCAAATATCAATAATAGTAATAACAGTATCAAAGTACCAAATAGCTGAACAATATTGCAGTGTACCTTAGTTGTGGCGTCTGGTAGTCATAAATTATTTGTAAATTTTCCAATTATCAGACTACACCGGCTCGGAAACAAGAATGAAGAAATTAATATGTTTCGTTTTCCATCGTCAGTTTTTAGATGAGATATTTTTATAATAACTTAATTATTCGAATGAATTTGACTTTTTGTATTTTACTTACCTTCAATAACTTGAATTATACCTGCTGTAAACTTATATTAAGCCTAAAACTTATGATTTTTTAAAAACATTTATTTATGACGTATTTAAAAAATATATATATATATTTTTTTAAAGTTTTATTCATTTTAACAAATAAGTAACATACATAATTTTATTTTTGTTCCCGCAAAGCCGAAGCTTGTCAGCGGGTTACATTACATTTGTTTTTTTAAATTTATAAGTAAGTACATAGTTTAATAATAATTAAAGAATAAAATATATTAATACACTTAAGTTTCACTTGCTGTTTAATAATTTTTGACTATTTTTTTTAATGAAATTAGGTTTTTTTCTTCACGATTTTCCTGATCGCTTTAGTGCTTAGCATGTTTTTAAGCACGTCGATAATTATTTGTGATTGAGCAACAGACTCATGTATTCTAAATTAGCCATACAATCCTTTATTCACCTAGCACTGCGTGTTCCGTGTGTTGATATAATGTATTGATTTTGTATCGTGATTCGCGGCAGTATCCTCGTTATTACATACTAAAAAGTTATTATTATTTGAGATTAGCAACCAACTACAGTATATTGACTGGCATACGGAAGATTTGAGGAGGCGAGACGGGGAGACAGTTTTGGATTTAAATTTTAGTCATCAAAAGCTATTTGAAATAGAAAATTAATGACTTATTTCGATACCGTTTTATATAATACGTGATTTTCTATCACAATATCACATTAACCGTTAAAATTCGCCCACTCGAGGCGAGACAAGGTTAATGCATACTGAATACGAATCAAAATGAACTCAGCTAGAGCCTTAGAGTAATAATTCTATAGAAAAGCCCTATTGTGTAGAACAAAAGCGTTGCAAATTTTTGGTTTGGTTTTAGTTTAGTTTTTAGTTTAACAGCAAACGTTCAATGGACGATTTCGGTTTGCACTCGCAATTCTCAACGCAAGTACCTACGACCCGTTGTTTTGCTGTAATCTTTAACTAACTTCGTGGTCAATAATCAAATAATGTTTTTTCTCCGCATGGGCGACATATTAGGTTATTTCTTAAAGGATAGTTCCTACAGTACATTCTCTGCCCCACATTTCAGCGCCGAGTGTTTCTCTTCTGCCACACTCCCACGGTCTCTTGTCCTAGCTCCCGATAGACGAGGCCGGCCCGCTGCCACTGGCTTTACTCGAATATTGTTAATTCACTTGTGCCAAAAAATATTTACAAGGTTCATTTATGAAAATGTGCGACGTATTCAGGCGAAACGTCACCGCGGGAGGCTGCTGATTCGATCGCTGAGAGGATGCGCGGTCCGACTTTTCTTCCTTCGAAAGTATTCCAATATTTTCTCCCTGGATTATGGCACTTTTAGCGAGGATTTATTATTACATTATCGTGTCACCATTGGCGTGTTCCTATCGTTTATTTGAACTAGAACCATCCAAAAACCCTTAAAAACGCCTATTTTTATTTCCCGTCTTCGGACGTATGTACTGTATTTATGTTTAGATAGTTTGTACAAAAAAATTTGAACACTTAGATATACCTTAGCTAACAAAAAATATATATTTGAATCGGGTTGTGGTCCCGTGGCTAGTGTTGCGGACTCGCGGATCAGGGGTACGATGTTCGAACCCCACTCTACCCCAACTTAATTTCTTTTTTCTAATAGTAAGTTATTTACAACTCGTAAAATGAAATTGAGACACATTTTATATGTATTTTACTATCGATATATTGTAATCATGGATACACCTTTTAATGAAATTTTTTTTATATGAGAAAATAAAAAAAACAAATAACCCAAGTCCATGGTAACATTTTTCTGGGACCCTTCTGCTTGAGTAAATTTTAACATTATAAAATTATTTTGTTAAAATTTATTGCTTTTATAAAAAAAAACTATTTTTAAGTTTTTATTTTATTTCAAGTCAGAGAAAAACAAAGACGACAAATCTAAAAATTGTAGTTAGTGAGTTTTCTCTCGGGACCGACTCCGACGATATTATTCGTATTATAATAGGAAATTGTTGAAGTTTTTGCAAGTTGCTGTTGGTAGTTGGTACGGATGGATTATTCCGAATATCATGATTCATGAAGACCCAGATACCACTTGCCTTTTTACTATCATGAGAATGCTAGTCGTGAGTCGTGACGCTGCCTCGTGCCCGTACCTCGTGGCTAGGGTTCCCATCCGTCCCGATATATCGGGACTGTCACCATTATTGAGCCCTCTGTCCCGACAAAACCAATAATGTCCCGATTCGAAAATTCGTTAAGAAAAGCAGTCGCCATAGTGATTGTATTTCAATTTTCACTTTTTTGTATTAGATACTCCTTACTATTTTGCAAATGCAATATGTTGTATTATATTTTATAAAAAACGCCGATTTTTCGGCAGTGAACTGTATTTATTTACGAGGAAAACTAAAAAAAACCGACCGAGCCTTGACGTAGAGATTACACACGCGTTGACTTATGACCGCGATAACTTATGCATGTTCATGATTGTTCATTGTGATTGCTCAAATACTTAGCATGTTTTTAAGCACGTTAATAATCATTTGTGATTGCGACTCGGGCAGTTGTAAAAAATATTCGATATAATAGAACTATTAAGAAAATTTTGTTATTTTCCAAGTTTTCTTCCTTACAGTTTAGAAGTTATTGCTATGTTAGTTTGAACACACATTACGTTTTAAAGGGTGTTTTTTTTATAATATGGGAAATAAATACCAGTTGCAAGTACTAAAATCCATTTTATCAAATTTCAATTTTAATGAAAAAAATTATTTTAAAAAAAAACATTTAAACATATTAGGTCACAGGCCAGTTGTCAGTTGACCTTAAATAATGCAAACAATAACCGAGGGAATAAGGTGCTCTAACGAGAGTCGAACTGTCAATGTGTGAATGCTATTTTCGGCGGAATTACGGATTGCAACCGAACGGACAAAAATAGACGCCATAGATAAATTTGCCAGCGATTGGAAAACAAAAACTCGCCATCATTATGGGAAAAATAAAATCGCAAAGTTAGTGTTCGTTAGAATATTCATACGATCTCAAAGGGTTAACTAACGAAAATCTTCGACTGACTACGACCGAGTTGATTGGTTGGCAAATGCTTTCAGCAATTTATGCGTCTAAAGAACTTCATAGAGGCTGACCTTGCGCGGGTAGAGTGGAAGTCGATTAATTCTGCGGAAGAAAGGTGGATACATTTTTGTGAATAGGGAAATATCGCATGCTACAAATACCGATTAAATTATGTAAACTGGATTTGGAAAAATTAATTGTATTTTCAAAATCAATGTGGATATTGTGGAGAAATGTTTTCATACATAATTCAAAAAGTAAAATTGTTAAAAAATATGCATCCACAAAAATGCGACAAGTTTGGCCTTGACGATTGTGACGTCAAGATTCGCGACGATGTTCTATTTTAATTTGAACGGTCCCAAACAGTTCAAAATTTAACAGAATCGTGACGTGTTAGGGGCGTGGCCAATCTTATGAACGTTTTCGCGGGAATTTTAGATTACAAATCAAAAAAAAAAATTTAATCCAAGTACTGAAAAAGTTTTTTTTAGTCTACAGTATTTTATCGACTCTAATTAATTTTTATTTCATTTTAAAAAACGTTATATTTCCTTGTTTTAGAAGGTATGCAAGTATTTATTCGCAATTTTTGCCCATCAACGCCAGTGGCGAGCCGTGATTTAATTTATAGGTAATCTATTAAAAATGTTCATTAATTTGTACTACATATAAGTACTTATGTGGCGGGTCGACAACGACGGCACGAGCCGAACATTGCCGAACGCCGACGTAGAGCGTACGAACGGGCCAAACCGGCTAGGGAAAAAACTACCGGATTCCGACCTCACCGCACGCGTCTTCGAGGCACAAAATTACCGCCAATTTAGATTTACCAACTTCATTTTATTTTGCCTAACATAGTTATTAGAATCCTTCTTTCAATGTGTTAGCTTCAGTAGTTTAGTTTCGTGAATAAATCTTTGTGTAAAACGTAAGTACCCTGTTTTACTTGCTCTCATTCTGTGCACCCACATAACTTTGTACATCACAAAATTAGGCCACCAACTAGGTGCCTACATAAAGGTGGTAACAACACCACTAAAGTGGTATACCCCGACGTTTGAACACGAAAACACAACATTAAACAATCAATCACGGTGACCCCATTCAAATTCCATAAAAATTGCGCAAAATTTCAGACAGAAATATCTTCGCTTGACAAAATTGTACAACAATTACTTTTTTTCGGTCGGTACATGAAAAATTTAAAATTTCATTTTTAAGTTGATTGCACTTTTAATTTATTTGTAATTAATCAAGGTTAATCTATTTCAAGGTTAACTTATTGTAAGGTTAATTAATTTAGTATAATAGAATTATATTATAATAATTATAATATATAATAGAATTAGATTTTTCAAAGACCGAGCGAATCGAGTGAATTTTTCTGTCGGTAACAATCTTCAATGTAAATGTAACTAATGTAAATGTAATTAATGTAACTAGTGAATTGATTAAACTGTGATTAATTTCTTAACAATATTACTCGGCCGGGATTAATTCAAACAGGTGATTCATAATTTAACTAAAATTATTATAAACAAACATAATATAATACGTTCGAGCGACTCGCTCACCAAAAATCGCACGCCGAGTAATACATTCCTACAACACATATAAATTTTATTTTTTTTATTTTTCTTGAGTCGAACACACAAACAATTCACACGAACATTTACATAGGGTGCCAGATTGAGTAGAGGTACTTACAGGGTACCGGAAAATAATTGTTATTTATAGTTCTTAAATTTTGTTTTTTTTTTTTTTTTTTTTTTCAAAAATCCGGTACATAATTATTTTTGACAAATATTATATGGCGAGACAAGCGTGACGTAGGCATCCGAAAGTTTTCTCCTTGTGAACGCACTGCGGGAGTAAGTTTTTTTTTTACCAGCGAAATCTATCGGAAATATTTTTCAGCTGGCGCAGTCGTTCACAATACTTGCAATTTGTAAAATTTTATTTTTGTAAACAACTTGAAACTATCAAACAAACAGATATTCGGGCGGCTAAGCCGACGAATGTTTAACTTAGTACGTGGACATTAGTATCCATACTTTTTTTCTATATACATTATATTGTGTGACTGTACTATATATGTTTATATTTTTAACCTAGGCTATGCATGTTATTATGTGTTACAGATTTGAAGTTTTACCATAAACATTTTTAAACTTGATATATTGTACAACGGACAATCAAAAGGAATATTAATATTGAGGGGACCACTCAGGCTTGGAGAATACAAATACCTAATAGTTGGAAAATGTGTTCCGCCGTATGGTAAAATAATTATTTAAATTTTCTGTTTTTAATTTTCTTTTCTATAACTTGCACAGTACATACATAACAAATAGTGACTCTGACATTTAAAAAATAAATATTTTTGTTTGAAATTTAAATTTAAATTTAAATTTAAATCTAATAATTTAAACTTAACTTTTTAATACAACTACACTCATTATTGAATACTTTTATTTCAATATTTTAACTTATACTGTAATCATTATTACATACATTTTTCTGAATTTTTTTTTTTAAAAACGAATATTTTTAAACTGTAAACAATGGCTAACAAGGACAACACTGACTTGACAAATATCAACACAGCAAACAACATGTTCCACACGGATAGGATTAGCGTTAAACTACCACAGCTATGGGTGAACAACATCGAACTTTGGTTTAAACAGATAGAAGCACAATTCGAGTTGGCAAACATAGTTTCAGAAGACGCACGTTATAGTCACTTAGTGTCAAAACTTGAACAAACGCACATAGAACAAGTTTCAGATATTTTACTCATGGAACCGAACCGAGCAAAATATACGAGGCTGAAGGAAGCTATAATCCAACGCATGGGCTGTCCACAGGACAGAAGGAGAGAAAAACTGTTTTCTTCCTTACAGCTTGGGGATCGAAACTCATCCAGCCTACTTAGAGAGATGCGGACGCTAGCAATAGGTTTACAAATAGACGAAACGACGTTGCAATACTTGTGGATACAACAACTGCCCAAGACGATCCAAGCGCATTTAGCCATAAGCGAAGATGACTGGGATAGGCAAGCGACGATAGCAGATCGCCTAATACAGGTGTACACACAGGATAATGTAGCGGTAGTAGGTACCAACAATAAAAATAACATTTGTAGTTTAGAACAGTCCGTACAAGCTCTAACCCATAAGGTAGAGAGTTTATTTCACACAATCAACAAACAGCATAGTCACAACAACAATAACAATAGATTCAAACACACAACAAGTAACAGCAGTAACAATTTCAATAACAACAAATACAACAACAATTTCAACAAAACAAGCTATAGGGCCAACGGAAATAACAAGAAAACTATTCTTTGTTACTTCCACACAAAATTTGGCGATCAAGCTAAGAAATGCGTCACACCATGTGAATTTAAACCGCATCTAGCTTCAAAAAACTAGATGGTCGAATCATAGCGGAGGCGGCTGATTCAACCAACACAACACGTCTCTTTGTTAAAGATCGTGATACCGGTGTGTCATACCTCGTTGACTCCGGATCGGAAATATCATTAATTCCTAGATCTTTACACAAACGCCATGGAGAAAAGTCTAAGCTAATTCTCTATGCAGCGAACGGGACTACGATCCAGAATTTCGGAGTTACCACGGTAACACTGAATCTGGGATGTAAACAAATGTTTACATGGAAGTTTATAATAGCGGATACGACACGCCCTATTATAGGAGCAGATTTTCTCCACAACTTCCACCTGTTAGTAGATGTTAGGAACAAACGGTTAGTAGACAATACAAACGGCAAGATAATCAGAGCATTTGACATCTCCACAAACAACAACATAACATGTTCCATATCATTAACAGACAAAACCAACATTTACCACTCACTCATATTGAAGTATCCACAACTAGTAGATATCAATAAACCATACGCAGGGCTGGATAAACACAACACAATCCACCATATAGATACCCGTGGCAAACCCGTTATGTGTAAGACTCGTCGGCTGTCCCCAGAACTACTGAGGCAGGCGAAGCAAGAGTTCGATCACATGGTGGCTCAAGGTATTTGTAGACCCTCCAAGAGTGAGTGGGCCTCTCCATTGCATATGGTGAAGAAGAGCGATGGTACTTATCGCCCTTGTGGCGATTACCGTAGCTTAAACGCACAGACGGTACCTGATCGTTATTCCTTGCCACATATCCACGATATATGCAATGACTTATTTAACTGTAAAATTTTTTCCAAAATTGACTTACAACGAGCATATCACCAAATTCCAATTAATGAAACTGACATTAAAAAGACAGCTATAACCACACCATTCGGGTTATTTGAATTTGTAAGAATGCCATTCGGACTATCATGCGCTGCACAAACATTCCAACGTCACATCAACGAAGTCACAAGAGGTCTAGAAGGAGTACACGCATATATCGACGATATATTGATCGCTTCACCAGACGAAGAAACACATGTGGAACACTTAAAAGCTTTGTTCCAGCGACTTCAAGATCATGGAATGGTGGTAAACCCATCTAAATGCGAGTTTGCCAAGAAAACACTGTTATTTCTTGGTTATGAAATTTCGGCTGAAGGCATCGGACCCTCGCCAACAAAAGTGGAAGCCATCACGAACCTCAACAAGCCAGAAACCATTAAGCAGTTGAGAAGATTCTTGGCCATGGGAAACTTCTACCGAAGATTCATACCACGAGCAGCACACAAATTGATACGACTACACGATTACCTCAAGGGAGCAAAAAAGAATGACAACAGAAAAGTAGAGTGGAACGAAGTCACTACACACGATTTCGAAGAGGTCAAGAACTCGCTGATCAACGCCACTAAGCTTAGCTACCCAGAGGAAAGCAGCAAGATGTCAGTGTGGACAGACGCCTCAGATTACGCAATCGGAGGCGTGCTACAACAAACCACAGACGGCATCAACTACAAACCGATAAGTTTCTTCTCAAAAAAGTTGAACAAGGCTCAGTGTTCATATAGTACGTACGACAGGGAACTACTAGCCATTTTTGAGACTGTAAGGTACTTTCAACATTATCTGGAGGGCAGAGAATTCTGTATATACACGGACCATAAACCACTACAATTCGTGTTTAGAAGGAAAAGTCACGACAAAGAAAGCCCCAGACAACTCAGATATCTAGACTACATCTCACAGTTCAGCACGGACATCAAATACATAAAAGGAGAAGACAACGTCGTCGCCGATACCTTATCAAGAATCGACATGATCGAACAAGAGGCAAACATATCGTTCGAAAAGATCCATAAAGAACAAAGGCAGGACAACGAACTACTCGCACTCTTGGACGACAAGAACACTGCTCTGAACCTGATCAAAACCAACATGCAGGGACAAGAAATCGTCTTCGATCTCAACAAAGGCAACATGCGACCGTACATCCCAAAAACGCTACAGAGATCTTTCTTCAACCAAGTGCATAACCTCAACCATGCAGGAGCCGACGCCACGACCAAGACCATCAGTCAAAGAGGCGTCTGGAAAAATATGAAAGCAGACTGCGCAGCTTGGACGAAGGCCTGCATACCCTGTCAGAAGAGCAAAGTCAACAAACACACGAGGACACCGATCATCAAGATCGACATGCCGAGACAGAAATTCTGCGTGGTCCATGTCGACCTCATCGGACCTTTTCCACCATCAGAGGGACTGAGGTACTGCCTCACATGTATCGACCGATACACTCGATGGGCGGAAGTAATCCCTATCGCAGATATCCAGACCCACACAATCATCAGAGCCATCTGGGACAACTGGATTGCGAGATACGGCGTACCGGAGAAAATTATAACTGATCAGGGTAGGCAATTCATGTCTACGGACTTTAACTTGTTTTGTTCCAGATCAGGCATAGCACACTCCAACACGACGCCTTACCATCCACAAAGTAATGGCATGATCGAGCGATTTCATAGAACGCTGAAGACGGCCATTAAAGCTCACCACCCTGTTCCGTGGACAAAATCGATCAGCACCATACTACTCGGACTGAGGGCCACACTGCGCACGAATGCAGAGCACTCAGTAGCAGAGATGCTGTATGGGTGCAAACTAAAGTTACCAGCAGACATCCTGGAGCAGACGAACGACTACATTGACCCGGACTCCTACACTAGGCAACTGGTAAATTTCATGCAAAACGTCAAACCAAGGCCAGTCGAGCACCACAATAAAGGTAACGTTTTCATCCACCCGGAACTAAAGAGAGCCACACACTTGTTTCTGAGGGACGACAGAGTGTACAAACCCCTGATGCCGAACTACAAGGGGCCCTACAAGGTCATCACCAGGGCGGAAAAGACGGTAACACTGGACGTGGATGGCGAACATAAAAAGGTTTCGCTGGACAGGTGCAAGCCGGCGTTCCAGACAGCGGAAGAACGAGCCAGTCCAGCAGAAACGGAAACACCAACAGAACAACCGGCATACACAACGCGTAGCGGCAGGAGGGTGATACAGCGTCAGTTTTGAAAAACAGATTTCAAAACTTGGAAGGGGGCTGTGTGGCGGGTCGACAACGACGGCACGAGCCGAACATTGCCGAACGCCGACGTAGAGCGTACGAACGGGCCAAACCGGCTAGGGAAAAAACTACCGGATTCCGACCTCACCGCACGCGTCTTCGAGGCACAAAATTACCGCCAATTTAGATTTACCAACTTCATTTTATTTTGCCTAATATAGTTATTAGAATCCTTCTTTCAATGTGTTAGCTTCAGTAGTTTAGTTTCGTGAATAAATCTTTGTGTAAAACGTAAGTACCCTGTTTTACTTGCTCTCATTCTGTGCACCCACATAACTTTGTACATCACAAAATTAGGCCACCAACTAGGTGCCTACATAAAGGTGGTAACAACACCACTAAACTTACATAACATGTAAGTAATGTAATTATAAACGACTAATTTTTTTTGTGGTTCTGGGAAAATCAACTCAAACAACAATTATTATTAAACACGCGATAAAAGTAACTTTATTCTACTCTATTTTAATAAAATACTAAACTTGTACAAAAGTTTATTAACAAATACCACAGTGACATTCAGCAGATATTTCCATTATGATCTGTCATTGACAATACTGTCAAGACTTGGGCACTGGCCGATTTCTTTTAAAATGAATAATGCCTAAAACGGCCACTGCGAACGCCACCTGTCCTATGTGATACATAATATGTCAACGGTATCCCATCAAAGAAAAATAGTCCTTCGGAAAAAATGTTCGAAATACTAGTTTCCAAATAGAGAATGTTCTAAAAATATTTGTAATCCGCAAGTTTGTTTTAGTACTAAAAAAGCCGACTTGGGTTAAAGACGAAAAATACAGTGTACTTTTTTGTATGGAAGAATAAGCTGAGGTAATCGGCTAGTTTCATCGTTCAGTAAGAATGGGCTGAGCGGTGGCGCTGGGCGCACGTCATATATATATTTTTTGTAGAAAGATATAAACGGTGATTTATAATAAATAACCATTACTTTATTTATTTTACCATAAACATGGTTACTATAAATTATTATAATTAAAAGTCAAATATAATGGTAAGCTGTGCATAATTGCTTACTTTGACGATTCGCCCCTGATAAACGCCACAGCGGAAATATTAATACTATTTAAATCGTTCGCTGCCAGGGACTTTAAAATTAATATTGCGAATTAGTTTAATTTTAAAATGACTTGTACGAAATTCTACAGACATGTAAAAGGGGAAAAAGGACTGTAAAAAAAATTGTCTGTAAAGTAGGTACATTCTGCGAGTACTACTTCCGCAAGAAATACCACATGTTAAGAAAACTATTTATAATGTTCACCGTAAAATTTGTTATTTTCGTTACTATACCTAGAACGTCCCGCCGATACTAGCGAAATATGGCAACCCTACTCGTGACGCATCGCCTTAAATAATATTAATTTATCTACTCACCAGAGTCGCTTTAACAAACATTCTACTGTCTAAATACTAACTTTGATATGATTCGTAACATTACTTTCCATGGGAGTTCGTACAAAAAACGCGAAATCCGCATAAACAGATGTTCAAAGTATCTACATTAAATAACTAAATATCTCCGCATTACATTACGTACTTAATTGCTTAGTATGGGTATTGGATATGGGGGTACTCCCCGCCTGTCCTATTTGCATAGAAATGAATAGACGGGGTCTACGTTCAAGGCGCGCGGAAAGGACGCGATAGTGAGTTGTGACCTGACGCTGTCCGGTTGAGTTTAGATCAAAATTATCTGATGCACATTTACGAATATATTATATTCTTGACTATCGAGGCTCTAATTTTTATCTAAAATCAACTGGACAGCGTCAAAACACATTATCGCAGTCTTTCCGTGCGCCTTGAACGTAGACTGTGACTATGCGTGCTTATTTCTCGGGCTATTGGCCGTAAATCACATTTTAATGATCTTCAATCATCACCACACAATAAACCTGTTGCTTCAGGTCGATGGCATGTTGCTGGAGTTCCTCGGATTTTGGTTTGACGACAGTTAATTGGGCGTTACCGTTCCCGTTTAGTAATTTCGTCAATTAATTTTGTTCAATGATAATTCAAAAACCATTTTTTTCATTTTTTTGTCACATTTTTTACTCTAGCAGGTAACAGCCGACTGTTTTATTTTTATTTATTTATTTTATTTTACATGCGATAACCGACCTGTTACCTGCTAGTACCAAAAATGGACCTTTTGAATACGTGTCACTTATTGTGGACAATGACGGGGCCAGCATTAATAATAATAATTTAATTGATTCTTGTAATCGTCTTTTTCCTGTTTTTAAACTTTTTGTTGTTTTTTTTCTCTGTCGCCACTTCGGCAGATTTTTTTTGGAGCGACACGTTCATGTCAAGTAAATCGCTATTGTCGCAAGGTCCTGTCCGTACGTGTTCACACGAGGACAATGCGGCCGCGCGCGGTGGTGCCCGTCTATCTCGGTGGCGATGTCTCGGGACAATTTTTTGCCCTAAAAATTGCTGTTTGAACTTGGACAATGCTCTAGTCCTGGGACAAAACAATGTCGTATTGTCTACGTGTAAATGCCCTTTAATACTTTTCTTGTACACAAACCAGATTTTGTTGTAATCGACCATATCTCCTAAAATATCAAACCGATAAACTTCAATCTGTTTTCAATGCAGCAGCGAGACTTATTTTAGAGTAAAAAAGTATTATCTCGTCCACATCTTCGAGATTTGAGCTGGTTAAATAAAAAGCGCATATTTTGTTAATTAAAAAAAATGATTTTATTTTGTACTAGTTCAGTATGTATATATACATACATGAAATTTTTAAACTTTTTCAATTTTCTTTCCCAGATTGCATAATGTAAACATTATTTTGAATTTATTTCCATGCCTAGTATTCTGTTTATTTTGTTATTTTCAAGTATTTTTCATACCCTTTTTAATTTGTAGTATATCATAATTTTAATTTTTCTGCTTTTGTAAATAATATTATAGTTTAAAATTTAAAAACGTCTTTAAAAAAATTGTTATCTGTATGTCCCTAAATGAGTTTTTTTTTTAAAAAACTCCTTGGGAATATTGTATATAATTATGTATAATATGTTTTCAATATAATTAAAAAAAATATATAAAAAAAGAATAAAATACAGGCTTTGCCGGACAGTATTCAAATCCCTTCATGAAATGGCTCCAAGATACCTATCGGGCCTTTGGATTAAGGAAATATATGTCAAAAAAAATCTACTCTTCGGTCAGCATTTGATTCAGGCAGAGGAAAACTTGTCGAAATCCGGCGCTCCCCGAACACTAGATTCGGAGATCGTGCTTTTGCCGTTTGCCTTCAAACTTACGAAACATCGACAGTCCCAGTCAGTCAGTCAGTTCAGATCCCGACTAAAATCTCACTTCTTTAGTTTATCATACCCTCCATTTTAAATAAGCAAATATAACATGTTCATTTAGCTCAGTTAAAATGTAAGTTTAAGTACACCATTTAACGTAGTTATGCAGAAAGCAGCCGGCCATAGAAAAGTGAAACTGAGATAATAGCCATTTTGTGAAAATAGTGAATTATAAAATCTACACAATAGTTGGAATGTTTTTGACTTTAACAAACGATAAACAATGAATAAATAAGTTTTTTTTATATATTACAAACAAGAATCTTATTATGTAAATACATGACCAGTTTACTGGTCCCATAATTTTTTTCTAGTTTTATGTGTGTTTTCTGCAAATTGAGAAATATCGTTTTGTGATCGGACACCTTTTTCCGAATGTGATTAATACAGTTTTTTGTATGAGAGCGGTCTGGCTGTTTTTAGCAGAACATAGAATCGACCTTACTGCACCCGATAACATCAATATCTCATTTTTCCAAAAATGTGGACCGGCTGCTTTCTGCATTACTACGTTAAATTGTAAATCGTCCTTGAGGTGATTTTTCACAAAAATTGCGCTTTATAAATCAGCCAAATATTATTATTATTAGACAGATTTCCGGCTGATGACAATAGGACAAATTTCAACTTCCAACCCTAGTACAGATGGACCACAGCATGGCGTTTGCATGTGTGTAAGAGGTTAAAAGGTAGACCACCTGTGCCGACCTAGATACATACACCGTACACGCGGTACCTACTACCTGCATCGCTTACATGGTTACAGTATTCTTTTATCTAAACAGTAAACAGTAAACAGTGCGCTCCGAGGTTCCACACAGCTTGCCATTGCAATCCCACTATTATTGTATTTTCTCACAAGAGTATTTTAGCGTTGCATTAGCAAAGTAAGTAAAGTCCCCGGTTTCCACGGACGCCGAGCGCCGAGCGCCGAGCCGGACGGACCCGTACCGTTCTATTATAATACTTACCGTCCGACCTTTTTGCAACTATCGCTCATTGTTATAATGTTCTTTCACTTTTATAATATGCGCGATTTCTATAGGCAATAATGGAGTCATTTAGTCTCGAGTGTCGCAATGACCCCATAAACTAGAGCGCGAATTTCAATGGATGAATGCCATTTTTTTACCGTCAAAATTATATTTAACGAGAAACCTACATATCGGATCTATGGTGCGTTATTTCATTTTATAAACTTATAAGAAAACCATTATTTAAATTTTTTGAATCACGGCTGTCCAAAGCACGGCCCGCGACGTGTTTTTGATTTACCGCAAATACAAAATTTATTTTGTAGAACATTATTTTATTTTTATGGCATTCCAAATAAACGAGTTAAATGTTTATTCATGTGGCAACAAGTTTTCTGTCACGTTTATTGGGAGAATTTCCGAACTGTGTATTTGTTTACGATTTTCGTGTTTGTCAGACCGAACCAAACTTTTTTGACCACCTAAATCACATTGGCGAGGTAATTGTTGAATTTGAGCAGCGTTTCGCAGATTTTAAAGAATTAGAGAGCGATATATTTATTTTCACCCGTCCATTAACAATTGCAATTGAAAGCTGAAAGATTGCCTGATTGACGGATTACCAATTGGAATTATGTGATCTACAATCAAACCCCTTTTATAAGGGCAAAACATAATCTGGAATTTAATTTTTTAACCTCCTTGGCGAGCGTTTCTCCAAACTAACGAATCTCGGCCTTAAAATGGGGTCGATGATGGGCATTACCTAATCTTTGTGGAAGTGCGTATTCAACTATAAATTTTATTCAATCTAAATATAGATCTTCATTGACAGATAAGTCACACACGCACTGCTTCTGTCAACAACTAATGTTCATGTTGATATTGACAGAATTGTAAAAAATTAATTATAGAAGACTAATCAAAATTAGTTATTCATATTAAATTTGTCGCAACAGGTATGAATAACTCCCTAGGGAGGAAATCCAGCCAGTCTGCAAGCATTTGGACATACTCAAAACATTGTTAAAAAAAATAGATTTACGACTCCAGTTCTGAACAAACCTCAGTATTTCGAAATGATATTTGCACATTCGCGACTTTGGCATTGACCCGACGATATATCTTACTGAGGTCACGTGGACCTACCTAATAAATAACCTAACACAATATTCTACGCAAAAATACTTAGCATTTCGAAGATTAAGTGGCGGCATTATATTTTTACGAGGCTCGGTATTCTTGTACAGAAGGGAAATATCACATACTGCGAATACTGATAAAAATATATTAAATAGATTTATAATAATTAATTTTATTTTCAAAATCAATATGGATAGTGTGGAGAAATGTTTTCATACATAAATGGAAAAAAGAAATTCAATAAAATATACCTTCGTAGAAAAACGCGAAGTGTTTGGCCTCGGTTGTTGTGACGTTAAGATTCGTCATATTCTTCTACACAAATTTCAATGGCAGGAACAAATAAACATGAATCGAAATCCACGAGGATACAAAAATACATAATACATAACTGAAATTGAACATGTTAAATACTTAGGACTAACAATAGACAGACAATTGACATGGACAATTCATATCAATAATTTAATTAGCAAAGTGGCGACATTATCGAGTCTTTTTTTTAAAATCAAAAACTTTGTTCCAAAAAAGGAATAAAATTCAATGTATAAAAAGCCTATGTAAAAACTAAAATATGTTATATGCAACAACTATAGGGAACAGGAAATTAAAATTACATAAACAGACTGCAAATACAGCAAAATAAAATATTAAAGTTAGTATATGACCTACCCTATATAACAGCAACGAAAGAACTTTTTAAACAAACTAAACAATTAAATGTAACTGAACTCTTTAAACTAGAATCCTTAAAATTTATTCATAAATTAGCCACTGATTTAATTGTAGACGAAGAATTAAAACTTGAAAAAAACTGTAGTAAACATGAACAAAATACGAGAATATCAGAAAAATATCATATACAACCTCAACCAAAAGGACAATCGAGACTAATAAACCATGGACTGAAATTACACAATAAACTACCTGACAAAACTAAACAAAAGACAACCTTTACAAAAGATGTTAAAAATATTATTATTAACAGTAGACAGTAAACAGTGTGAATTTTAAAAGTGAAAATATATTGTTAAATGTATGTAACCCGTAATTTGGTTATCAATGAAAAAAAACAACAAAAAAAACCGAAGTAGCATAAAAATATCAAGATGTATCAAAAGCATGGAAGGAAAGCAGATTAGTCCATTTTCGCTAATCTCGAACATCGAAAATCTTCGTAAAAGTATCTTCGCTGGTAACCTGTAATTAAACATGTTTAAAAAAATAAATAAATAAATATATATTCTATTTTTCATAAAGAAAACTCAATTACTTTGTAGATAGACTTGATGATAATGTTAACTTCCCATTGTAATACGGGCCCAAGGGCGGTTATAATTATAAAATGCAGTGCGTGTGAATATGTACCGAGTGGTGAATCAGAGGCGCCGATAACGGCCGTTAACGGAGTAGAAATTATATCGTCACTCGTCAGATCCAGTGCTGGAATACTCGGGCAAGCGCAGGCTGACGTCACGACAACTCCACCTTGGGAACCTCCGACTTTGGTGAGGTGAGAACCGTCTCACCGGAGAGTGAGAGTAGTTCTACTCGGAAAACCTATTACACCGCATTGCCTCGATTACATAAACAATTATTGTTACGATAATTTGCTGATTTCGATTCGCTGTTTGCTCGCGATTTTTCCTCTTTTTTTTACTGTCGTGTGGATTAAGTATTTTCCCCTTATCGTATTAAAAAGTGATAAAGCACTTTTTGGCACGCCAATAGTTGTGCGTAAGTTATTTATTTATATATACGCCCAATAGGCATTTTTGAGGACATATTTATACATAGAAAATTATTATAAAAGAAAATAGAAAGACACAATGGTATATAGTAGACTCGGTGGGAGTGGAAGCGGGAGAAATGTGTTTATAATTGAATTTGATTCAGTGATCGTATGAAAGAAGACAACTTGTTATCGAATAAATCTAGGCTGGTATGTTGTTGTTACTCTGTTGTTCAAAATAATATTTTTTACATCTTTTGAAAAGTTTGTCTGAGTCTTTTGTTTAGTTTTGTCTGGTAGTTTATTGTATAATTTCAGTCTCTGGTTTTTATTAGTCTCGATTGTCCTTGTCTTGTTTTAGAAAGTTGTCTATGATATTTTTCTGATATTCTCGTATTATGTCCATGTTAACTACATTTTTTTACAAGTTTTAGTTCTTCGTCTACAATCACATCAGTGGCTAATTGAATAAATTTTAATGATTCTAGTTGAAAGAGTTCAGTTATATTTAATTGCTTAGTTTGTTCAAAAAGTTCTCTAGTTGCAGTTAGTTGGGGAAGGTCATATACTAACTTTAATATAAGTTGTCTTTTTAGTCTGTTTATGTCATTTTGATATCCTGTTCCCCATAGTAGTTGCGTATAACATATTTTAGTTTTTACATAGGCTTCATAGGAATTTTTTCCGTTTTTGGAACAAAGTTTTTGATTTAAAAAAAAAAAGTCGATAATGTCGCCACTTGGCTAATTACATTGTTGATATGAATTGTCCATGTCAATTGTCTGTCTATTGTTAGTCCCAAGTATTTAACATGTTCAATTTCTGTAAGTCGTTCATTATTTATGTAAGCATCTACTTTTTTCTAAACTCAAAATTGATAATATTGCATTTTTTTTCATTAAGTGTAAGTACGTTTGTGTTTGTCCATTTAGTCCACATAGTAAGGTCTTCGTTTATGTCATTGTTTGTTAATACGTCTGTTTGATTTTTATAGTATAGTCCAATGTCGTCGGCATAATAAATATAACAGTTTTGTCTAACATGATTTAAAGGATCTTATATCCTGACGATTTTTCCGCTTTATTCGGCGGAACTCGGGGACGTGGGAGGAGGCGAGAGTGCCGGCCGGCGGTAGTGTCTCCCGGAGGCGCCGGTGGTGTCCACGTGCTCCACTTAGAGGCGGATGTGTAAAAAAATAAGAAAACCGTTACGCATTTATCACAGTTTTGAGTTTCCTGTGTATTGTCAATCCAGATATACAAACGTAGCGCAATGAAATGTCATTATTTTTTATATCTACCTAGATCCAGTATGCTAATAAAAACGGTAGTCTGAGCTTATTGCAATACAATATATGGAATAGTTACATTTTTAAAATTATGAGTCAACCATCCATTAATTCTCTAGTACAATTGAACGTAGCTATGCAGAAAACAGCCAGCCATAGAAAAGTGAAACTGAGATAATAGCACTTTTGTGAAACGAGTGAATAATCAAATCTACACAAAAGTTGGAATGTTTTTTTACTTTGGCAAATGATAAATAATGCACGTTTTTTAATAATATAAAAAAAATATTTAATTGTGTATTTTACCAGATTGAATGATTTTAATGACAGCCAGATCTAATATTAAATGAAACCTCATGCTAACTCTGAATGTATGAGGTGACATTTTGCCATTCTGAAGGCGATTATTACACTTTTTTGTAAGAAAGCAGCCTGGCTGTTTTAAACAGAACATAGAATTGACCTTCCTGAATTCGATAACACTAAAATCTATTATTTATTTAAACCTTGTGGACTGGCCGCTTTCTGCATAACTACGTTAAATTAGTACCTGTATTGTAAAGTGTCACGTATTTATGTAAGTAGTATTTGTATACTCTCACAATATAAAATTCTTCTCACAATATAAAATTGCTATTAAGAAATGGATAGTGGAGGTGGGTTGCACACGGATCGATGAGTGGATCAAGCCAAATAGGTAAAATTGTATACTGTTTAGGAAATTTGTTCTATTGGTTCTCTAAATTGGTTATGTTTTTTATGATTATTTTAGTCTTTTATTGTTTATTATGTTAATGATAATTAGGGGTGGGGTTAATTGGATTAATTACGTTTTTTTCATTGTTATTATTATGTTAACTTTGTTAAATAGCTAATCTTAGGCATGTTTCACATTTTGTAAAATGTTTCCCACACCCCTGTGAGGGAACATTATTCTGTATAAAAAAAGAATACAAACAATGTAAAAGTATAAATGAATAAATAACATATTTGCCAGAGCCAAAAATGATATTGATTTCGTGTGTCATCGAGTAAGATTGATCGATTTCTCAATTCGTGATCTCGTCCCTATCTAACGGTGCAGAATGTTAGAAGCCAATTAGTCCTTGACGTATTTTTGTGAAATTTAAACTACCACTTTTGTTATGTATATCACTACAGAGATGGGTAGAATTTTTGTTTCAAGATTATGGATATTCGAGCGTTTACAGGGCTTATGACCACTTACCACTTTTGTATTCGGCCAGGTAGGTATCGGGAATCAGCGGGCGAATATCTATGTTTCTGCTCGTTTGTTTTGTGTGATTCATCATGGACGTATTGTAATTTTACGTCATCGGGTTCGGTGTCCCGAACAGCCGGGAATATCGGCTTCTCGATACGCCGTTCTTGCTACACTCCGCGCGCGCTCGGAGCGGTGGGGTGGTATCAATCGTCGATCGTTAACCACTCGCGTAAATAAAACATTCCGAGATTACGGCATCGTTCCTCCGGTTCCGAGTTCTCCGTCAGTCCAGCCGACATTTCCAGATGTTGCCGCGGCTGGACGTCGCTAATAGAATTCCTCCATTAGCTGTGATGATTTTTTCATTACTCGTTCTGTTTGTTTACTTACACCAGTTCCCAGTTCCCAGACGCTTTCAGTTTCAAAGTTGTAGAAGTAATAATCGATTTAACAGACTTCTCATCTCGCCCCGCACTTCCGTCGCACAAACGTTGATTATTAAGAATTAGCCGGTCGTAAGTCAAATTTCAAAAGTGACGTTAAAAATACCAAAAAAATCCTATAGTCGAAGAAATGTCACAGTAACAAAAATTTATCATCCCCACTCGCGCAACCTTTTACCGTGCGCGCGCGCAGTTAGTTGAAACTTGGTCGGCTCGCGAAGGGCAGATCTTCATTGTTCTCATGCGCTCCGTGTAAACATTTAAACAAATATACATTTTGTGATGTCCACCAAAATTTTTAAAATTATTGTAATGGGTTCGAATAATGTCTTCAACATGTCTTGATACTTTTACATGATTTATAACTTTATTTTATATTATTTGTAGAACTTCAAAAAAGGTTGTTTTGTAATGATTTTTTTATTTTAATTTTCATGTTTATAAGACATTTTGTTATATTATCGCCTCTTATCGCGTAATGTTTGTTATTGTGTTCTATACTTCATATATTCGGCCAAATAATAACATAAACTTTGAGTGCGGATAGCTGCGGATGACCAAGTTATAGGTTTTTTTAGGATGACATAAAAAAAACAACTTTTGTTTAAAATGTAATAAACAGTCGACTATTATTGAGTTCAGACCCGTTATCATTAAGAAGCGTGAAACAAACAAAAAAAAAACCAAGATCATTTTGCTCTGAAACAATTAATATGTTACTACCAGCTGACCCAATATCGAATTTAATATTTCAGATACGGATCAAGAATTATCTATAAATGAATAATCAAATCAAAAATATGTATATGCATTTTAAATATTAGTCTGTGCCTAAAATATTTTTTTGTTCGTGAAATTTGTCATTAAAAATAAATTTTGTGTTTTTTAAGTTCACGTTTTTTTGTTTTTGACTTTTTGGCGGGGATAATATTCTAATTTTACAAAGGGCAATACTTGACAGTAAAATTTATAATTGAAAGTCAAAATGCACTGTATAATAATTTTGACCGCCTAAATCATTTAAATCAACGTATGTGCGTTGGTGTCAGTTATACTTTTTATCATAGAATTAAGAATAATCCAGAAGGAGCTTAGAATCATATTTTAATACATCGGACTGTGTCCAATGATCCCCCACTATTTATTTATTTTTTATTTTATTTATTTTCTTTTATTCAGGAAACATACAGTACAGTTACAAAGTTTAATATTTTACACAATTGGACTTAATTCTAATGGACCAGTGAAGTTTCCATATTAAAAAGCAATTTTTCTAATGTTAATTATGAAAGTATAAAAAAGAGAAGGAAAAAGAAAACATAAATGAAAGTTGTTTAAAAATTTAAATTTAAGTGAAAAAAATATATTTTAAGGTTTGTAGTTTGTAGTGAGTATTTACAAATGGAAATAATATTAAAAATGAAGAAAACTTGTAAGAGTAATTAAGAATTAAGAATGGAAATAAAGAATGAAAAACATGCTCAGATGTAAAAATAAAATAAAATAGTAATAACATTTTTTTTAAAAAAAGGAAACACATAAACACATATTTATTTTAAGGGATTCAAAGAAACGATGAGAAGAATCTTTAAGTGAAATATAAGACAGTAAATTTATGGGCTACAATCGCCGCGCGCATTCGTCATGTCGACGCGTAATGTTGCTAGATGGGAAAAAAAATAATCGTAACACAAATGTAAGGTAAAAAAAAATCAGTCTGTTAATTTCTCTAAAATTTGATTGTGCACGCGGAAACATTGATTGACACAACAGAGTAGATAAGTAAAGGGTCATTAAATTAGAATAATTGAATTAATGAACTTTGAACTTAAAATGTAAAACAAATTTTATTTGACATAAAACGGATATTTTTATATCATGTTAAATCATAATTGATGTTTTAAAGATAATGTCGTTCAAATGTCCCCCACGGCGTTGTTAATTCCGAAATCTAATTTTCATTAGTTCTTGGATTAGATGAGAAGAGTAAAAAAAAATTACTACCCTGGCAACACTAACGAAATTTCCATTTTGTTTCTTCGACAATCTGACAGATGGAAAAATAATTCAATTTTTAAGTAATGCATTTGCTACTTAAACATTCGTTTGCTAATTGCACATGAAATGTGATACCGTCCTGTTTCTTTAAGATCCTAGCAGTATTTCTACACTTTAAAAGGACACAACACGGCATAGTTGAATTCAAATCAGGAGTTGCGTACTGAGCGACGTCTACAAAGAAACGAATGGGTCAAAACGTAAACCTACTTATTTATGAGTATTTGAGTCGCCTTCTGATCAAAATGTGCGTATGCGGTTTCTGGACTTTTCTTAATTCTATGCTTATTACATTACTCGTAGTAGGTGGAACATTCTACTCCAGTTTAACTGATAGCTTCATATTTCGCTGTACATTTTGGTATCCGAGGCGTTGTTTTTTTATTTCTTTGTATTCAACGTCCGCTGTTATCTTGGCCACTGTACAATAATTTGTACAGCCACTGTACGTAATTTTTTTGATACGATTTACGGACAAAGTCCATTTTAAACACATATTATAACGAAAACAATAATATACCGTTTACATAAAACTAGAAACGAAAGTATATTGGACAAACGTTATCGTATCGATTGTAAATATAATGAATTTATCGAGTAGTATTATAATTTCTAGTTTATAATGAAGTTATTTTATTTATAATAAAAATAATTCAGATCCCGATTTTCGTTAACGAATCTGATCATTCTTGGTAGAGGAGCCTGGAAACCATAGTCAATCTCACGATGACCGAGGAACGGAATTTCATTATTTCCGAGTCTACGTGAAGGAACATTAAGAAGTATTTTTGAGAATAGTAGGGACGTCAAATAAACCATTGAATATTTCAAAGATGCAAATTAAATCTGCATTAAATCGACGTTTTGAAAGACTCGAATAAATTATTGAAGTCAGCGTGGAATGAGGCAAACATCGCCTTCTCTGTTGTTTCGCACAGTTAAAAGTACTCGCCCTTTTCGGCTCTACATGTTAGCGAAGAAATTTATTTCATTTATACTTATTGAAATTAAAATCGATGTTCTTTAAGCATTTCTTTTCCAAACTGTAATCATTATTATCTATGTGTAGTACTGTCTCTGACGCTGATTACCTCAATATAAAGGAATACATTTCCTGTGTCACTCTAAAACTTTGTATTTTTATGTTTGCTAAAAATACGAGTTAATTTTTTTTAATGTTTGCACACTGAATTTTTTCTAAAAGTATTTTTTATTTTGATTTTATTATTACGTATTTTTATACTTTGTTAAAGGTATAAGTCGTTGAAAAAATAAGTAAAATCCAAAAACACAATAGAATTGGTATTCGGGATCGATATGTGTGTCATTAATTAACCTAAATAACCCAAACTGTACCAGACAATGAGTCACCCTGCATCCCACACCCTCCTGCCCCGTGCTACAGCCGCAAAGTGGTTGTAGAGGGCGGTTACCGCCGCTCGAGGTGTGAGGAGACGGAGCTAGATAGGATTCGGTGTGCTCGAGTAGTGGACGTCAATCTGGCTTGTTCGAGCTATTATGGGCCTGCCGCACACTCGACGAGTGGCGTGGGAAGTGACGAGGAAAGGAGGCAGAGACGTAGTGTGGCAGCATTACTCGTCATGCCGCACGTCATGCTCCTCGTCGTGTCCACCGCTCCCTGTTTTGTCAAAGGACCGGCAATATGAGCGCGAGTAGCTGGCCACATAATCGCGCGGTCGCAGTTCGCATCGAGCGCTCACACAAGACGCACGCGTCATTTATATGATGTATGTTTCTTTATATGACATTGATACAATTAGCTATACTAAAAATGCATAGCGCGCACGCTGTCACAGTTTCATCGTCCGTTGTATAGAAAGACAAATGACAAGTGCGGAGCGTCGCGATTAATTGCGCGAGTAGAGCAGTGTGTGGGCGGAGAGGGCAACATCGGGCGTGTGGCGGGGCTATTTAATCAATTCACGTAACTCGCTGCGAATTCGACCATCAAAGTAGAATTCGCTTAACGATTTTGCGTATTTGCAATTGTTTTCGGAAAGTTGCGGTTTAACAAATTGTACGGCCTAAGCCAATTACATCACTTTTATGACGAAACACACATAAGTACGTACACAAGAGACTGAACAAGCGGAACATTAATAAACGAAGCAAAGGAAAACAAGGACAATAAAATAATGGTAGAGAGGATATTAAAAAAAATACGTAATATAGTACTTCGAACTAAACCATGCCGATCCTTCTACATTCCAAACTGGAGTGGCAAAGAGATCTACTTAAAGCGGAAAGATATACCTACAAGTTGCACGTTCTGGACATTGGGGCATAAAAACAAAAGGTGCTCGTAGAAGATTTGATAAATAGCAAATTTTGACTTCTGTGTTGAAAATGCACAGAAGTTCCACCCCCGTTCAATGTTGTCATCTAATCATGCTTAATGTCATCATCATTCACAATGATGCATAGGGCACTGCATCTGTATGCCAATAGGCCGTAGACCACGAGGCGGATAAGCATCAGTAATAACTACTTATTCATTCATCCGCGCCCTTTTCGCGGCAAATTTCGCGAAGCCCGCGCCTCCGTTCCCCTCGGGCGGCCATGCGACGGCCCCCGCGCGTCCCGGGGGCGGAGCGCCACGCGACCGCGGTCCCTCCGCACGGCGCCACACGGGGCACAGTCCCGGCGCGGGCGCGGCCCATACGGCCTTGTGTCTGTGCGGCGGTCGGCACCGTCGGCAGTAGCGGGTGGCCGGTGGAGCGTGGCCAGGAATGCTCTTGTCACGCTCAGGTATACGCAACCATCGGGAAGGCTTAATGGCTCAATTGATCAGGCGCAAAAATCCAGGATACTTTTTTTTTATCACCGCAGTATGGAACGATGGAACGATCCAAAGCATATGAATAACTCATGTTTTGTCTTCTTCCTTTCTAAGTGCCCTGTCAGGTATCTCCAATCACTCTGGCGAAGGTCTCTCTGTCCTGTGCTGCCCGTAAAATCTGCTCCTCATTTCCGAAGCCAGTCCAGTCTCGAATATTACGCAGCCAGTACATCTGTCTTCTTCCAGCCACCCGGCGACCCTCAATCTTGCTCTTCGTAATCAAATGTAGCGAGTGGTACTTTTCTCCATGCATTATATGCCCCAGGGCCCCGATTACAAAGGAACGTTAACAGAGTTTTCTTCTCCTGCATATAAAGTAAAATCTAAACTTTTTAATGTTTTATTCATTTATTTATTCAGATATTTAGAACATTACAGAAAAAAGACCCAATTCATTCTAAATACAATAATAGATAACAAATTACAGTAGATAGTTATGTTATTAAAATAATAGAACAAAATGTAAAAAGAAAAATTAAAAGTTAGAAAGTGTTTTCCTAAGGGAAGGCCCACTGTCGTGAAATATGTCGACATCCGAGGCGATGCGATTAAGTAGCAAGATTGCTCTACCAACCGGCATAACCATTGGCAGGTTGGTTCTGCATCGTGGTAGGTAAAACAATCGACGCTGTCTTTGTCGAAGATAGGAGTAGTTATCAGGTACGAACAGACCTACATCCATCAGAATTTCTGAGTTATGTATGCGATCACCGATCACCTGGAAAAAGTGAATACCCAAATGAACGTCCCTCCTCCCCCATAATGACTGATAGCCTAGCATCCCCAGCAAAAAGTCGGTTGGGAAGAGCCAAGGATAATATCCACACTCTTTTAGGTACAGATAGCGCAGAAATTTTTTCTGCACTCTCTCCACCATCGAAAAGTATCGAGCCTCATGTCGCGACCAAATAATGGAACTAAACCCCAAACGACTTCTTACCAAGGAATTATACAATGTCCTCATAATCTGAGTGTTAGAAAAGATCTTGGCATTTCTAAGAACAAACCGAGCATTCTAAGGGAGTCATTACATAGATTAACCGTATGAAGATTAAAAGATAACTGAGCGTCAAACAACACCCCGAGATCTCTGGACGTTGAAGCCCTTTCAAGCCTCACTCCGTCCACGAGATAACGATAGTATATTGTTTTGGATGCTCTTGTGTATGCCATTACAAAACATTTGGAAACATTGAAGAATAATTTGTTTTGTTTGCTCCATTGAATTATATTTTGAATGTCACACTGAAGTTTAATACAATCTGAAGAAGTCAGTATTTCACATTAAATTTATGAACCACTTTATTCATTTTCACAACCGACTAGTTTCAGCAACGACACGTTGCCCGTTTCAGGGTTGTTTAACAACTAATTATAATAAGGGGGTAATTGTGCGGGTTGGGGGAGGGCGTAATTCTGTTTAGGGTAGGGTTAGACTTCTTAGGGAAAATATTTAAAATGGACTTTGGCTATTAATGGCTAGTGCTACAAACATCCAAACCATTCCAAGTATTCCGAACGGTTGAGTATACCTTCGTCGCGAGCTTCTAACGTTTCATTGTATGGTGTCGAGTGTGATTCTCGGCTCGGTCATTAAGGGTGCGCGGCGGCCCCTCGCGTGTCCCAGCAGGGTTACCATCGTACGGTACAAGGAGAGGCGTCGGCAGCCGGAGTGCGCCCTGGCCCCGGCCTCGCGGAGTACTCGCTGCGAGCGTCGACAGTCCACCGAAACCGCCGTTAACTTTCTGCTTGGGAGATTCCCTCGCCGTTATTGGACGGGCCGAGCACTCCGTGCTCCAATGTCCGGTGTCCCTAATTCCAACTGCGATTCGCGGTCCACGGTGTCTCGTAATCATTATACAAAAAGTCACAGATACCTACATTAATTTCCTATTAAATTTCTTTGGAACGGCTTTGCAGTCAACTCTTTGCGGTTATAGAATTTTTCGCTAGAAAAGTAATTGAAAAATACTCCAGTTTACTGTTACCCCAGAGACACCATAATGATAGGTCAATAGCAACTGACAGTTTTTGTTGCCTCGGTCAGCAGAACGTCAATAATTGGAAATTTAAATATACATAAATTAACGTATTACAACAGAGATGAAGAACCTTTTAGAGAAGGTAATATAGACGTCTAGACATCTACAGGGCTTATGACCTGTCATTGGCTGGTTTAAGTGGCCACTTTACACACTGCGTAACATTCACCATTTTGCCCATATTTGAACATCTATAATTCCTTCAATTATTTTATCTGTTGATGTTTGTGAAGTTAAAAAGCTAAAACTTTTTTTTGGATTATGGGAAGTTGAATCCAGTCCTTGTCTACAAAAATTTGCGCAAACTAAAATATTGTATATACATAAATCTCTGCTGTACAGATGCTCGACAGGCATTTAAAGGTGGACTTGGTTTTTTTTTCAGTAGAACATAACCCCCAGCACTAAAACTTAAAAAATATAAAAATCGCAAAAATTTGACATGGCCACCTTTCGCTGCATGCCACAATATATATAGTTTTATTCTGTCAAATATGGCTGAAGTCTAGAAACTCTCCCCTTCTTCGTCATTAAAAAAAACGTCGGTGATTTTGTCATATCTTTATCGAATACATGTTAATTGTTAGTTCGATAAGATTATGTTACGTCAAGTCAGCTTCCCCTCCCACCGTACGCGGTGGAAAACAATAGACCATTAGCCATTACGCCATTCTTTCCGCCTTTTCCTGCAATATTGAAAATATCACTTTTACTGGGTAATGTACTCGAGAGTCAACTCGCGAAACTGTATGCAATATTTTGCATTATTGTCGTCATTTTATCTTTAGTTAATTTCGCTTAGAATCATCATTCAAATCTTAGTTCCCTTACGTTTTAGACTTCTGTGCGTTATCCTTGAACGTCGAAATAGTTTGTTTTTAAATCTCTCTTCAATCCGTGCCCCATGTCTGAGGATGGCGATCGCGTCTGACTCCTGGCGTGGCTCATCTGCGCACAGTCTCCCTTCGTCTGGAACGGTCTCTTCTGTAGGCATTCGTCAGTGATAATTCTGATAATTCGGTGACTGAGCCGTTCCGTCTTGTCGCTTGACGTCAACGCGACCTTGTCCCTTCGACACTTCGAATTGGATTCGACCCCTGGAGGGAGGATAGTTTTAGATAGAATTATCGGAGTTCCCCCTGAAAATATGTCCAAAGAACTGCAATATTTTTTTCTCGCACATGGATGCAAGTCTCTCTCTTATGTCTAGTTCTCGGAGTATTCTTATTCTAAGTGGTAGGGGTCAGTGCTATGCGAGCTCCTGACGTCACTGCGACCTGTGAAGATCTATCGTGACGGGTCCCCGTGAATAGTTCTCGCCCTCTAAGCCCGGGTCTATGAAGAGCCTGGCTACTGTGTGGAAGGGGAGAGTTTACATTTGGGCGAGCTCTTTAACATCCTCAAGTTTAACCAGTGGTCTCCCGAGGATGAGGCTTCTTTTATGATGTAAAGCATCACATTCACGTAGAATGTGTATGGGTGTTTCCTCATCTGCACTGCAAAACCTATATCTAGAAGTTTCGGAAAGGTTCATTCTAGCAAGGTGTTTGTTCAATCTGCAGTGCCCCGTAAGGGCTCTAGTGATAACCCTCAATCGACTTCAGCTCCCGGAGTATAGATATATTTGTACGTCTGGCTGTCCACGCAATCCTCAGCATTCGCCGAAACACCTAATGCCGCCAATAACGCCGCCGCAAATGTTTTCAAATAAGATCCAACAAAAATACATTAAGAGTTCTCTCACAGAACGGGGAACCTTTGACCTTACTCGATTAATTTAATAGATTTTCCCGGTATAGCTGGTACAGGATAATGATAAAGAGCTAATTTTGTACCGTGAGTGTAATTACAGTGATCATTTTTCGGTGCTCATTTGTATAAATGGCCGGCACCGCACCAATTAGAATTTAGACGAAGAATTTGCGAAGTACGGTACGCTGACCGACCCGCCAGAGGCGATGGCGGCGCGGTAGCGGCAACAGACAGCACCGCAGAGAAGAGAACGATAATACAAAATACTTACCTACAGAATGCTATTATCATCAACAGCATACGCGGGTAGGTCGGAGATTGACAGCTGATAAATTGCGTGGCTCGTACCGCGGACGTTAGCCTACCCGAGATGTAGATAATAATATGTATCTGATGCTCTTGTAAGATAAACTGTCGAATCTATAATATTTTGTGAGATTGACACGAGGCTGCGCATCGGCATCTTCGGTGGAGACAACGCCTGCGTCTTTATTTACGACGCGGTTTTCTCGCATGATAATCCGCGTCCTGCTTACATTTTCTCTCCTTCTGACGTGTGAGACTGTATAATATTGTGTCCGGCTTCAGGACCATATTGAGTATTATTGTGCATAATCTGAGTCGAACCGCATTCTTGAAATAGAGAAGGTTCAAGGACGATCTTTGCGACACTTATATCTTATTAATGTATTAATAATCAATTCTTGTATCCACCGTTGTGTCTAGCGGGGATGCTGGATTACGATGCTCTCTTATCTTGTCGTCACATCTTTCTCGGTCTTTCTCTATTTCTGCATCCATCAACATGCGCATTTAAAATATTCTTAGGCGTTCTTTCGCTGTCCATTCGCTCTACATGTCCAAACCAGCGCAGAGCTCATTTCTGGATTTTATCGATAATGCCTATCTCAGCCTTACGTAATATACGGATATCAACATTTGTGCATCTATCGTACATAGTTTTACCATACATTCGCCTGAGAGATCGCATTTCGACAGCATTCAGCCTACTTTCATCCCTGTTTTTCCGAGTTCATACTTCGCTCCCATACATCAGGGTCGGGACCGGGACTCCATTGTGAACTGCTTATTTTGCCTCTTGCGACAAACATTTATTTGCCGAGGTTGATTTAAATGCACCGTTCACTCTGTTCCCGGCGCTCACCCTCCTTTCAATATCTTTCTCAGTCATTTTATCCCTAGTACACATACTTCCCAGATACACTAGTCGGGACCTCCAGTTTCCAATAAACCACTGAGAATTTAAAAAATGGAGATTGGATCGGCATTTTGAAAGACTCTTTACTTATTATGTGTGCACTATTTTAAGATTTAAAATAAATTAAATGGTGTCATTTACCCCGCACCAGCGCACATTGCCAGTGTGACCTTCAACTTAATGTACTTTTATAGATTTATATTATTTTCATGTTCGAGACATGGATTATTTGTTTACGAAAGCTTTTTCCAAGATGACTTTACTTCAATTTGGCAAAGGTGGTCTAGAATTGCAACAGTTCATGCGCCCAGTAGCTGCAAGACTTGTTATAATCTAACTCCTATTTTTGAAAATGAGTTTGTATTTTTTAAAGAAAAAGAAATATTTGCGTTCTTATGATTTACCAAAATACTTAATTTTGAGGGCCACTTTCAACGCGTTGTAAATATCTCACTATGTTAATATCATTCAAACATTAAACTTCAAACAAACAAACAAACAAACAAATCACGCCGTTTCCCCGTAAGGGTAGGCAGAGAGGATAGAACGCCACATTTTAAAATATTTTTTTGCATATTCATTTATTTGTTAAACCACACAATTAAACAATATTTTGAGTTTGTCCAAATTTTTGTAGACAAGGACTGGATTCAATTCCCTGGGGAGCTATTAATAATTAAATATTACAACAGAGATGAAGAACATCTTAGAGAAGGTAATATAGAAGTCTAGGCATCTACAGGGCTTATGACCTGTCGCTGGCATGTTTAAGTGGCCACTTCACAACTGTATAACATGCACCAATTTAGATCTAAATATGTGTTGTATACAACAATGTTTTGAGTATGTCCAAATGTTTGCAGACAGGCTGGATTTTCTCCCTAGGGAGTTATTTAGATCTAAATTTGTTGCAACAGAGAGGGAAAACATTTTTGAAAAGGGAATACGGAAGTCTAGGATTATGACCTGTCGTTATGGTTTAAGTGGCCACTTCACAACTCTATAACATTCACCATTCTGCCTATGTTTAAACATCCACATTTCCTCAACTCTTCCTTTTGTGAAGTAAAAGAGCTGAAACCTTTATTATGTGGGTGAGATTCATCCGGCTGAACCAATTCACCTAATAGGCAACGCCTGAAAACAATTTTCCAATTTTTATACTTCTTCTTACTAAATATAAATATTTTTTACAAATTGTTTTACTTTTTAAAAAAATATTTTAATGTGATTTTTGTCTTCAAATGTCTAATAAAGAATATTTTATAATTATTATAGTTAGTTAATTTAACAATATTTTGAGTGTGTCCAAATGTTTGCAGACTGGCTGGATTTCCTCCCTAGGGAGTTGAAAAATAAACGTTTAAAATAATACATTATCATTTTTTTCAAATGTTATACAGCTTCAAACTGGTCATTGTGTAATTTTTGCACTTGTAACTAACAATTCGGCCACCAACTGCACCTTTATAAATTATTATATAATTACCTTTAGTATGAAGGAAACATCTTGAAATCAACATTCTTGTAAGTCTTTTAATTGTGCCTACAGCTAAGGCCTTTTTTTCGTGTTTTCACCCATATTTAGTTTTGTTATGTATGGACATTAGAGTGGGTTGATGATGTATGAACTTCAAAATTTTTTTAGACATCAAAGTGAAAGGAGTCTAAAAAGTTGCATTTTGGATCACATTAATGGTAAAAAATATTCCATACTCCTTTTGGCCCTCAACCGAGGTTTGAAGTTTATCACTGTCTGAACATTTTGTTTATTATCTATATTGATAAAATTATTTTTTGTCCCTAGACCGTCCAGCATGGGTTCCCCAACAAGCCGTCGGCCATGGCCTGGGACCCCCTACTGCGGCTGCTGGCGCTGGGAACCGCCACCGGAGCCCTGCGCCTGCTCGGCCGTCCTGGCGTGGAGTACTCTGCCAACCACACCACGGCCGACACGCCCGTCACTCACTTGCACTTCGTACCCGGCAAGTTACCCTTCTTTCTTATCTCTGCAGGCCGCGGGCCGGGACCCCTCACTGGGCCGCTCCATGATGAAAGACACTGGTCCGTGAAGACTTTATAAGAACTGCTTTGGGAACGGGGTTGGCACTTTGATGAGGAACTTCAGCCCTACGAGAAATTGAATTTAAAAAATGTGTTCTTACGCGCTGTAAAAATTAGAGCATTTAATTGTACAGCAAAGTTTCTTGAACAAGAAAAAATATTTAAACTACCTTGTACGGTGTCACTAGTTAGTATAAATCAATCAATGATAAGAGAGTTGTGGAAGATTTCTGGTTTACATACCATAAACGGACCAATCGACATAACTGACCGAGAAGAAGCGCAAGAGAACTTGAGATGTCACATGCGCGCGCAGTGGTGTCATAAATACAAATTTAAAAAAAATCATAGTGCTGATAATACGATACATAAAAATAAAAAATAAATTCTTTTGGCTTAGTTTAATAGTCTAACAAATAAAAACAAAAAAAACAATGACTACGAACCTCATGGTACCCGGTGCTTCCAAAGCCCACGGTACAAACTCCACACACTTAACCACATACATTGCCTGACTGCGACACGGTACAAATTCCTCACAATTAAACACACTAAAAACTACACTCATACATTCAGCCCTGAAGATGGACACTGCAATGTGCTCCGAAACGTCGGCAATACAAAGCCCACAAACACGGCATAATAACCCAGAAAAACACTATCTGTAATGAACTTCCTTATTGTATTTTTCTTATTTCTACAAGCCATGGACCTGGACGCATATTCCTAAATACCCAATGCGTCATACATTTAAGGATGCTTCGGTAACACTCATAAATATGTCTCCCATTCGGAATATTTCGGAATCACTCTGGTGCTCGCTACTAATTAGCACTCGTAAAGCGACAGGCGCCGTTGTGCAGTTGGTTAGATGGCCAACTGTGAAACTGGCGTTGCGGGTTTGATTCCCGCCAGTTGCAAAAAAAAACAAGTTTTGTGGTTTATTTTTCATAACTTTCTTGCATATCCTCTCTTTCCCACCTGCTGACAAGCCTCTAATAATGTCCTTAAAAAAAAAAAACACAAAATCGCCCCTAAGTAGCGCCTGCTAAGGTCACTCAACATAAGCATGCTCGTTTTCATTGTATCTTAGCTAAACTGTAAATGTCTAAAATGAATTTGGTTTGTGAATGTTCTCAAGTTTAGGCATTTCAAGTTTATTTTATGATAAGATATTACCCAAAATTGTATGTTATAGAAATAAATTGGTAAAAAAGGGAACTTCAAATGGCTTTTCCCTGCATAATCAGCAAGTAGTGACTTGTATCCCTTTACCTAAATGCCACAGAATTGTTCCCCAATGTTATGATTATAATCGTGTTTCCAGGCACCGGGAAGCTAGTTTCGGTGCTGGGCGACAACAGCCTGCACCTGTGGGAGGCGGCCGAGGGCGGTCTGGTGTGCGCGCGCTCGCTGGCGCTCGAGGGCAAGCTAAAGCTCGTGTGGAGCGCGTGCGTGGAGGCTTCCGGTCGCCGCGTCCTGCTCGGCACAGAAGGCGGCAACATCTACCTACTCGACCTCGACACCTTCTCCATGGCCGAGGACATCATCTACCAGGATGTCGTCATGCAGAAGTGAGTTACAACGAGGGTTGCCGATCCTACCGGAATGTACCTTAAATCTTCCCTTACGATTACTGAATGATGATTACTGTTTGTTGCGAGAAGTTCATAAAGTGGTGAGCTAATTAAATGGAGCTCAATGAAATTCACTGTATTTACTGAGGGCACTTATTTAAGATATACTTGTAGAGTTTTACGATTTACTATGGGTTTTTTCTTTTGCCGCTCCTACCGGAGTTCGGCGACCATCTTTCTGAATTCATCACGATCCTGGGCCCTGTCCAATCATCGCTGTTGCATCCGACAAACCGAACCACTGTCTAAATGATCCTCTTTTTCGTCCCATACCCCCCCGCCTGCCCTCTATCTTTCCTTAAGGAGTATGAGACTTCTATTCTTTTGACAGTGGTCAATAACTCCCTCTCTTTGTTCATGATGCTTAAAACCTCTTCATTGTAGACACGATCACTCCGTAAGATTCGAAGCATTCTTCTGGCAAAACAAAGCTTGGAGACCCACAATTTTGTTTATCGTTGAGACTTTGAGAGTCCAACCCTCCGCTCCATACAGCAACACTGGCAATACGTAAGCTTTTATTGCTCTCCATCTTGTGCTCCGTCTCAGTTTCGGTTGCACAAAAGTTTCTGCATTTTATAAACGGTTGATCTCGCAGTCTCAATTCCGGTCTTTATTTCAGAATCCAGATTACACTTGTCATTTAGCCAGCGTCCTAAACATTTAAAACCGGTAACCTATTCTATCCCACTACCGTCTATATGTCCGTGAGACGGATGTTAATGCCTCTCCGTTTTCTGGCCACCATAACTTTGGTTTTTAGAGCGCTCATTTTGAATCCGAATTCCTCACCTGCACTATTTACCTCGTTGACAAGTTGCTGTGAATGATCAGCAGTATCAGCTATAACGGGAGTATCATCAGCGTATCTTATATTATTTATTTCCCCGCCATTTATTTTAATTCCTTCGTCAACATCTTGCAAGGCCTCTAAATACGAATCAGCAATATAAGTTTAAAAGCATCGGCATCCTGCCTTACACCTTTCAGTATAATATGTATGTTACAGGGGGGAACCGTGTATAGAAGCGATTATGCACAGCTTACTATTATATTTTACTGTCCATAACAATGTTTTACGGTAACTTTATTTACAGAAAAACAAACAAACATTGCCATTATTTGTATTTTTCTCCAAATATCAATTAAAATATTGATAAAACGCGCCCAGCGCCAACAATGAGCCAAGGAACTAGCCGATTACTCCAGCTTATTTCTTCATACAAATAAGTGTACTATATTTTTAACATATTAAACTCAGTGGCGGGTTTTTTCTCCCAGAGTAAACATGCAGATTACATAAATTCTTTAAAAATTCTCGATTTGGAAAACCATATTTCAAACATTATTTCTTAAGGACTATTTTTCTTTGAAATGATACTTTCGACACACGACTCGCAACACATGTGCGCTCGACGCGGCCGTTTTCGGCATTATTTATTTCTAGAACAAATCTAGAGAATACCTAATACTGACTGAATTCATTGTTTTTTTTTATAAACTTTATGTGTTAAATTAATGGATAATATAGCTACACAATATAATATACCACGAAGTTACATCGTTTGAGTCGATTTCATAGATGAAAGTTGTTGTATCACACAGAACCACAGAAAAAATAGCTATTTATAGTATATTTAACTTACATTATATTATGTACCTACTATGTAGGTACAAATAAATTATATTTTTTTATAGCTTAAGTGTTAATAAAATAACCTGTTTGCCAATGGTATGTTATCAGTTTTAATGTCATTTATACGGACGTGTGCAGTTTGATTCCAATAGTTGCTATAGATAATCTTCATATCATTCCCACCCAACCCAATTTAGTTCAGAAGGTTTAACAGCTTACCGTGTCTCACATTATTATCAAATGCCTTATGATAATCAATAAAACACACATAGACATCTCGTTGTTGGTCAAGACATTTTTGGGTCAGCATTTGAATGAAAAAAAAAGGCCTCCCTCATGCCGAAACTACTGCAAAAACCAAATTGCCTCTCGCTAATGTGCATATCAATCTTTCTCTAAAGCCTGTTGTGCAAGATTCGTAAAAATATTTTAAACGTGTGGCTCATTAAACCAATCCTTGTATATTATTATTGTAAGCAGTCGGATTATAATGCACAATTTTAAGAAAAGATACCTAGCTTTGACTTTGTTTCTTTACTAATAAATTACGGAAATATATTCTGTTACTTTTTTTAAAGAAACACATATTTGATATTCGGTAGTATCCTACTTACATCCTGTTTGTTTGTTTGTTTGTTTGTTTGTTTGTTTGTTTGTTTGTTTGTTTGTTTGTTTGTTTGTTTGTTTGTTTGTTTGTTTGTTTGTTTGTTTGTTTGTTTGTTTGTTATGTTTGTTATATTTGTTATGTTTGCTAACTCATCTTACAATCGCTGTACTAATTATAATTATAACACCTCGTTCACCAAAGCCTTCTTTTTTGACAGCTGCCCGGAAGACTACAAACTGAACCCGGGAGCGGTGGAGTGCATGAGCGAGCATCCGCTCCGGCCGGAGCTGCTCCTCATCGGCTACTCCCGCGGCTTACTCGTCGTGTGGGACCGCAAGGCGGCGCGTGCCACGCACACCTTCCAGTGCGGACAGCAGCTCGAGAGCGTCTGCTGGCATGAAAACGGTAAGCGAAAAAATTTGTTTGTTCCGAATTTATCGCAGCAGAGAGGGAAAACTTTTTTGAGAAGGGAATATGGAAGTCTCGGCATTTACAGGGCTTACGACCCGCGATACATTTAGATCTTAATAACTCCCTAGGGAGTGAAATTCTAGTATGTCTGTCTTCTGTCTTTTTTATATGTACAACTTTATTTTTTATAATTTAATAACCAACTAGTTTCGGCCAAACACTATTTCCTTCTTAAGGGTTAATTACAAACTTAATGTTAATATAATTTTATATCATGTTAGTTCGTAATTAAGCCTGAAGAAGGCATAGTGTTTTGCCGAAACTATTTGGTTATTAAATTATAAAAAAATTACTAAATTACACCGTAAAGGTAGACAGAGAATGGACCGCCACACACGTCTATCTTGGCAGACATTCATATATTCTTCCACATTCATACATCTTGTCTATGTTGATGAATAAATATTTTTTCTCAGGCAAAGAGTTCACATCTTCACACAACGACGGGTCGTACGTGACGTGGGACCTGAGTCCCGGGGAGAGGACCCTCAGGGAGCCCACCACGCTGTACGGCCCCTTCCCCTGTAAGCCCATCACCAAGATACTGCAGAGGACCAGCGTCGACAAGGGAGAGAGTATCACTATATTCGCAGGTTTGTCGGTTGCTAGCCTACTGAATACTCGGGCTTATCTGAATTACAAATTAAACATTTTGCGAGTAATAATAATGGTCACCCATACGGACAAAAACCATTCTATGAGTATCAACCACAAAGCTAGCTATAGTATACAATAATACAACGGGCCTTGGGTACTCAGGTTGATAATTACACATTTGTCGTTAAACTATCCAAACCAAAAATTTGAACGCTTTTGTTCTATGCAATAAAGGTTTAACCCCTAACTTAATAAAAATCAGTTTTCAAATCACAATATCTACAAATAAATTAAACTTCACATCGTAATGTAATAGTAAAAATTCACTGAATTATCGTTTATCTTTTGATTTTTAAATTTTTTTTAATACATACATTTAATTCATATAAAAAAATATTTTTTTTTTATTATTATTTAAAACGTGTCTACATAAGAGTTAGTAAAAAAATAATTAAAACTGTTATTTTAAAACGTGTCTATATTAGTGGTGGTTATAACTTTTTTAAACTGTTATTTTAAAACAATTTTCTTAAAAATAGCTCAAACAGTTTCATAAAAATTAAGCAATTAATTGGTAAAAAAAACAGTTAATCAGTAACAGTTATTGATCAATAATAGCTGTAACAGCATCATAAGAAAATTAACTGTTTATGTACTGAAAAATTAGTCAGGATATAACAGTTTTTTAGTTGGAAAACCGTGATCGACCCATGAAAATTTAAAAAATGTGAAACTTGTCTAAATAACAGTCGAATTATTTTTGTAAAACTGTTCCAGCAGTTGCTTGTATCAGATTTTAAGCCTACGCTGATCTGAACTGCTATTTAAATACAGTTTAATTTGTGAAACGGTAACTGTTACTGCTTATTCTTTAACCAACTCAAACGCCCATCTCTAGTCTATATTATTATATCTATTTTTTTCAAATGACCATTCGCAGGAAAATTTTGTTTTTGAAAATTGCTGCCATAACCTATATCTCAAAATGATAAATTTTGGAGATTTTACTTTGACTAAGAAAGAAAGCTATATTACTTTGGACATTTTATGCGGGGAGAGAAGTACGAAATTGTCCGAGTCATATTGCAAGGAAAAGTTGAAGGGAAACGTAGTGTAGGAAGCGGGCGTATCTCTTGGCTTAAAAACCTGAGAAATTGATTCCAGTGTATCTCTGAATCCTTATTTAAAATGACTGCGAACAAAGTTAACATTGCCACGATGGTAGGCAACCTCCACCGTGGAGTGGCACCACAAAAAGAAGAAGAAGACCGATGACATTATTATTCTAATTAATGTATTTTTCTCCGCTTCTCCGAGAAATGTCTTTTTTAAACAAAAATATCACCCTTTTCTTTACTGATGTGATCTTGTCGTTTCTATTTCCCGAGTTATTGGATTCATCTTCTTCATGTGTCACTCCTCTAACTGTGTAATCTGATTTCAGGTGGAATGCCTCGCTCTTCATACTCCGACAAGTACACAGTGACCGTAGTTCAGGGGGACAAACACGTCTGCTTTGATTTCACCAGCAAGGTAAGCCTCTTAATCAGTTGCGGTTAATGACTCCTATCTATTTGATGACGTAATTTGCAAGAGATACCTCACAAAGTCCACCGTCTATATATGTATAGAGTATAGATACTACCCATTGCAGTATCCATCATTGTTCCTTTTAGTTATGTTATGTTTTAGTTATGCTCGGTATCACAAGTTTGCGGGCCAAAAGGAGCATTGCCTCGCTTATGATGGCCCTTAAACTTCTAAACGGGTTAATTTACAATCCCAACATTTTGGATTGTAAAAATTATACTTACTGAGCAACTATTTATGAGCTAGGCAACACAAATCATTGATGCCTGTAGGGAGAAAGATTGGTCTGTTGAACAGCCTACCGAGAGAGGTGGATCTTTTCCACGCTGGGATTATTATCTAATGGTAAATATTTTATGTAGTAAGTAGGTTTTGCCACAATGACCCCGTCTAAATGATGGTATAATTTGCAAGTGATAGATTTTATCTGAATGACTTCTGTATATTCATCGCAATGACCTTTGTTTATATGATGGTATAATGTGCATGTGATAGACTTTATCACAATGACCCCTGTCTATTTGATGGTGTAATTTTAAGGTGATAGACTTCACCTTAATGATCTCTGTATATATCGCGATAACTCCCATTTCTAGATGGTATAATGTGCATATGATATACTTCATCACAATGACCTTAATTATATGATAGATTTTATAAATTGCAGATGATAGACTTCATAACGAAGACCTTCATTAATATGAAGGTACAAATTGCAGGTGATAGATTTCATCACAACGACCTTTATTTATATGACGGTACAAATTTCAGGTAATAGACTTCATCACAACGACCCCCGTCCCGGCGGAGGACGACGAGGACGCCCCGGAGGAGGAGCGTCCAACGACGGGCGCGCGCCTGTTGCCGCAGGGCGTGCAGCAGCCGGCGGCGGCATTGCTCGTGCTGCTGGAGGAGGAGCTGGTGGCGCTGGACCTGGTGCGCGCCGGTTGGCCCATGCTGCGCGCGCCCTACCTGCAGTCGCTGCACGCCTCGGCCCTCACCTGTACGCAGCTGCTGTCCGGCGTGGACCGCGACGTGTACCGGGCCGTCGTGCAGGCGGGTGAGTCAGAGCATTCTTTTCACACATACGAAACGACTTTCGCTCAGAGAAATTTCTCTTTTGTGGTCCCGGATGAACATATTAAGTTTTCCAAAACGTAAGCCATTTTCGGAAGAAGTGTACAAATTTTAATTTTGTCTAAGGGAAGAGACCATCGCAGGAGACTACTGAGGTCCCGATTGGTTGCATCGATTTATATATAGTACTAATAAGCGTGTTGTCCCGATGTTTATTGAAATTTATGTTTATGTTATAATTTTTATTTGTAGTATTCTTTAATAATATGCGTGCTTCCACTTTCCATTATGTTGTATCCCAACTCAACACAGGGGTCTTGGCCTCGCAGAGTTAGGGATATGTTATTAATTTTAATAATAATAATTATTTAATATTTATCTTTACATGAATAAATAAATTAATTAAGATTTGGTAGTCATACTCTAGGAGTGGACGAACACATTTCTCAAAAAGCTCTTTTACTTCTCAAAAAATCATGAATTGATGAAATATCGATGTTGAAATCCGTGGCTAGTGTCGCCGACTCATGGATCAGAAATCCGAGGTTTGAATGCCGCTTTTCCAGTGTCCACTCTAAAGAGCCAATGACAGGTACTAAGCCCTGCAAATGCCTTGACATCCATATTCCGTTCTCTAAAATCGGTATAAAAAGAAGTTGATATGTCTCCTGCTTTGAAGTTATCACAACTCCGAGATCTTTTTGTGAAGTCGCCGCCTGTACTCCGTTTTCATCTGTGGTAACTCTGTTTTCTCACGCCAGGTCGCGCGCAGAGCAAGCAGCTGTACGCCGAGGGCGAGTGGCCCGTGAGCGGGGGCGCGCTGCTGTGCGCCAAGCCCGCCTTCCCCGAGCAGGAGCAGCTGCTGCTCACCGGCCACGAGGACGGCGGCGTGGCCTTCTGGGACGCGCGCGGCGTCACGCTCGCGCCGCTGCTGAAGCTCGCCACGGCCGGCCTGTTCAGGTGAGCCACGTCACCGCACCGCCGACTGTGAGAGCACTCCCTCCGCATAGCGTCAGTTCGTTTTAAAGACCACGGGGTCTTCCTATCCGTTTCGCTCATACTGAAAATGTTTTTTTTGTCAATTAAAAGTGATTTTGTAAACCATGTTAATAATTGAATCCAACACTATTGCTTTCGTTGCCCCTTTTGTTGTAAACGTTTTAATGAACAGTTAATTACTTCAAAAAATATATATATTTGAAGCACTAACTCTGTGGTTATTCATTATAATAAAATTCATATAAAACAACCTTGTTCTTAACCACTTACTTTTTTCTACCGACCGGTTTCGAAGCTACACAAGCTTCTTTATCAAGGTATACTTAACTAATTAATTCTATCCTACTTTATTTTATAGAATAGATGGAAAATAATCATAATTTGAATAACACTGGATTAAAAATTCTTTATGTTACTACTACTACCATCACGCCATTAACCGTAGGGATAGACAGAGAGAATGGACCGCCACACACGTCTATCCTGGCATATATTCTTAGCTTCTTCCACATTCATACATCTTGTCATACATGCCCTTCAGTTCTGTCTGCTTTTGACATGACTAGACTTAAGATTTTGGTTTATCTGATCATGCTGATGCATACAAATGATTTCATCATTCGTAACCCTGTCATACATTGATTTCCCACACATTCTTCATGTTGAAAATGAAATATTTAAATTAGACCACTTGACAAAAAGCAGTACACGAGATATAGGCGTATCAGCAATGGCTGCCTTGCTATAACAAATAATAATAATAATAATCACTTGGAAATCAAAAAAATAATAAATAGCCAAATAAACAATATGTCCTTTCATCCACTCCTGTCTAGTTTTAAAGATCGTCATTAAAAGAACAACGTGACAAAAAGACTTGATTTATTAGCTCCATATGTATCGATGTAATATTTGGAAATCACTGTAAAAATAAAATACAATTCATTAGTTACGGCTTGTGTAGCTTTGAAACCGGTCGGTAGAAAAATTAAAAAGTGAGTGGTTGAAAACAAAGATGTTTTATATTTATTTTAGTTAGTTACTTTAAAAAATATATATATTCACGTTTCCAATGTTCTCAGATTGTGAAAAAACACAGGGCATGTAGTGTGACATCACATACCCCAAACTCGCACAAAATAACTCGCATTTGGCATCGTGTTCTCTTTATGTGTTCACGAGATTATCCTGAATGATATATTTATGTCCCCTTCCTGCAACTATGTATAATGATACTCCCAATAGCATTTGAAAACATTTAATGTTATTTCAATATGTAATTTTTTCCAGTTGTTGTTCACTGCTAAATTTACATAATATTGACAGGCGAACTATATTTTTTTTTAAGAATAAGAGATTCTTCAGAGAATAGATTTTGAACAGTAAACTATGCAAATAATTTCATTTTGCAGTGCATTTGACAATTGACAATATTTTGAGTTTGTCCAAATTTTTGTAGGCAAGAACTAGATTCAACTCCCTGGGGAGCTGTTAATATTAACATATTAAAACAGAGATACAGAACATTTTAGAGAAGGTAGTATAGAAGTCTAGGCATCTACAGGGCTTATGACCTGTCATTGGTTGGTTTAACTGGCCATTTTACACATTGTGCAACATTCACCATTCCGCCCATATTTAAACATCTATATTCCTTCAAATCTTCCATCTGTTGATGTTTGGAAGTTCAACAACTCAACGTTGGTCAAATTCTGGAATCAAATGCCTCACCAATCAATGCTCCTGCAGTCACTTTGTTTTATGGCAAAAATATTTATGTGTCAAAAGAGCATTTCTAATATTTTGTACAGTACACAATTCCCCTACAACGATTTTCAATAACTTTATATTCATTTCCAAATAATTTGGAATGATCAAAAATAAAAAAAATGTGACACAAAAGCATTGATTTGGTTTTTGCGGTAAATATTTATATGCTAAGATATTGTTTTAAACATGGCTAGGCGTGAATTCTAAGAAGTATCTGAAATATAGTTTTATTGCTGTTTTTCCATTGGTCTATTACGCAATATATATTTATTGTTACCTAACTCAAAAAAACACCCAACCTAACGTAACCATATAAGCATCTCGCTCGCTATAGCTATGAACTCCATTCTCTTCAAGCTTAGGTGCGGAATAATTTTTTTCTGGCTTTCACATTACATTATATGGCTTTCAAGATGCTTTATTGCTTTTGTCCATCGATCGGGTGAACATTGCAACCTAACACGACCGATTATCGGTGTTTGTAACCTTCCCGAATAACGAGTCTTTCCACCGCGCCTAACCTAACCCGACCCGAGCCTACACTAGAATAAGTGCTTGCGGATGACCTAACCTAACCCGACTATTTCCCACTAACATGCTCGCGGATTGGTCTTGGCTTGCCCTAACTAAAGTGGCCTTAAGCGAATCTCCCCAAGGTATGTGGCATCAGAATCCCTTTGTTGTATAGTTGCATGCCCTTGTACCGTGTACGTAGATAAGTAGCTATATTAACCTAATTGTAATAGATAATCATATTATGTGCATTTCTACAACCATTTTCATTTAGTAGCATTCTGTACCCATAACTGTCTGATCTGATTTCTTCCCGTTGTCTGTTTCGCAACTTAAATTGTGCATTATAGAGTAATCTTATACCAATTCTTTCATTTCAATTATTTATTGACAATTCTTGATGGAATTCCATTGTAATGATGTAATAACTTATATGTAAATATAAGTTATTACATCATTATACCAATTCGTTTTTTTTATAAAAGTATTTTAAGAAAATTATATTGCTTTATACGGTATTGCCTATGAGTTTATTTATAGGAAACATTAGTAACAACAGAATTGCAGTTTAAGATAATAATAAAGTAAAAAGGAATTAAAATTAAGTTAAAATAAACATAAAATATTTTTTGTGAGAAATGTTTTGGAGTCGTATCGACTCGACAGTTATAGTAAATAATAATCAATAATACATACTGTAAACTTAAATTTTTTGCCTTAAACTGTTATAATTTTTCAAAGACACGCAGTATTTTATCTTTACTTATGTATATCTATAAAGTGTTGTCATTCGATACTTTTTTTTTCTTTTCTTTTTCATTGTTTATTAGATAAGTACTTACATGATGACTTGTTATGCCATAAAGACTTTTAATACCTGTCATTTAAAAGCCCTCTGGGCGCATATAGATCGTAAATAAATATGTCGAAACCCATAAAAAATATGAGAATGACTTAGTTTGCGGAAGTTACTGGCAAAATGTTCTACAATATTTTTGTATAACCGTATTCTTTTCTTATTCCTTATTTATATTTATTTTATTTTATATTTTATCATTATTTACTTTAATATTATTACTATATATATACATATATGTGTTTTTATTTATTTGCAACTTCTTTATTAAACGAGAAAGGGGAGCTCGGAACTGTTAGACTCACTTATGTTTATGTTGCTTGGAGACCCCGACGGTTGGGCCTGGTTGCTGGTTTCGTACTGCGAACCAGTTTGTTTATAAAATAATTCAGCATGACATTGGCAAAAGCATCAATTTTTAAATAGCTTTTATTTTGGTACTTAATCAACAGCTTACATCACTATGGAAAATTTGTATTGACTGTTTTTACAATTTTAGTTTCTATATAATATAATTATAATCCTAATCACGCCCAATTTACAATTACTTTGATTATTGAATAATATATAAATAAAATATAATATTTTTTGTTAAAATTAACTATTAAAACTATGCTAACCGATGATAACAAGAAATAAATCAGGGTCATTTATTAATTATTGATACAAGAGAGAAAATGTTTTTACTCTCCTGTAAAATTAGGTGAATTATATGGCAACATATTATACTGTCACTGTCAATATGTTAAATCCTAAAATATGTTGTTTTAGTTATGCTTTCTTTTAGCCATACTTGTACATAACATAATATATCGTCTGTGGTACTGCAATACTAATAGTAGCTGGGTAACTATCAATTTAATTTTTTGAAAGGGGAACCTAAAAAGCATCCTGTTAATATATGTACCTTAAAGCGAAAGGCTGGAAGTCACGTCTTTTGCAAAATTGAGTTATGAAAGTCATTTTGTTCCTAAATTCAGATTCTATTCATGCTAAAAACATCGGAGTCCTCCGGTATACCACAACTGAAATAGCTTGTTCTAAAACACCAGTACTACTGTAGTGCAGTAATAATACTCGCGCTTTCAACAAAATTCAACGGTTTGCTGGTATTAATGCAGTGGATACCGAATAGATTCCACAATTTTTTTAACAACAAATTACCTCTGACGCAGTGAGGGATTTTGCGCAAGATTAAGTCTTATTGTCATAATAAACCACGCTTAAACAATATGTCATTTCTTTTGCCGTTAATTTCATTGATTTTTTAAACATTTTTTAACATTTTTTTTTTTTTGCACCACAACAGGCCAGGAAGCCTAATTACAGTGGTGAATTACATTACAGAGCACCCAGGCTTGAGAAAAATCACATTTTAATTTTTGTGTTCTCACCCGGAATCGAACCTGGAACCTTCCGTGCGTGAGTCAAGCGTCTTGACCACTACACCACGGAGGCCGCCGTTAGAACATACTGTTGACTTTCAATTACCGTTTTATTGCTATTAATATCATGGCATCAAATTTATAATTACCTGTTATTTTCATAAATAATTCATGTTTTAATTAATGGCACGTAATTTAATGTTTTTGCCTAAAGAAAGTTTTATAAATACATTGTTTTTCATTCAATATTCTACATTACTTTTATACTTATGTCCGAGGAGGAATTAGGGTGCGGGCCAGGCAGTTCGAACAAAAAACATTGAAGTCCCAAAGTTATTTGATAGTCCATATTTTAAATGTTTTTTTTCTTAAATATTCTTATGAAAAGCCTAAAGATTAAAAATTAAACAGCCATAAATTGTGTTTTTACTCGGAGATATATATTTGAAACAGTTTTGCAACTTCAAACCGCTCTCCTAAACAATTTACCAAATGTGATTTCCAGCATTTCAGCTTTAAGGTACAGATATATTACTTACACAACCAAAAATACCCATATAGTATCGGAAAAACTATCATTTTTTATAGTAAAAAAAGCAATAATTCAAAAGTAACGGCTCTCAGTCCCTGCAATGAATTCCTCGCAGTAAACATGTATTGCAGTGTCACCGATGATACATAATGTTTTTTTGGTTACTAAATTGTTAGGTCGTATAAACGGTCAGTTGCTATTTCCCCCATCTTGTCTGCAGTCCCTTCCTCTGCCAGTTGTTGATAGTGAATATTGCATACTCAGTGGCGAGGACGGAGAGGAGGGAGGGGCCGAATCGCCCCTCAGCGGGGGGGACGAGGACGGGGAGGAGGAGTGGCCCCCGTTCCGCAAGGCCGGCGTGTTCGACCCGTACAGCGACGACCCCCGCCTGGCGGTCAAGAAGCTGGCCATGTGCCCGCTCACCGGCACGCTGCTGGTGGCCGGCACCGCGGGGCACGTGCTCGTGGCCACGCTGGGCGTAGAGGCCGTCACCAGGGAAGTCAAGGTAACTAAGGTTAAACCTTTTATGAGTCATTTGTCACATGCAGAGGTGACAGACACAAAGAATCACTCTAATCAATACAATAATGGTCATAATCAATGCGGGCCCTATTGTCCACAATAGCGACTGTATTTCTTCCGGTAGCAGCTTATTACTGTCTCCATAATTTGACGCCGGTAAGCTTAAGGGATAATATAGTACTATAAAACTACAAGTTAAAAAGTTTTGTAAGCTGTTAAAATCTGCTTTCAAAATGTACTGACTTTTTTTACTTATTAACCATTTTATTATTATATGTACCTACTTACCACGCAGGTGTACGATGTCTTTTTTTAGACGAATAATAAATTATCTCTTGTGAGCTTTGCTGACAAAATTCAAATGAGTCGCAAGAATATGAATTAATTTATTATTAGGGACTGTTGCATTAAATTCCCTTGAACTTATAATCTGTTATGTATTTGTATGTTTCCCTCGGGACACCCCAGTGAGGGAACATTATTCTGTATAAGAAAAAGAATACAAACAATGTAAAAGTATAAATAATATATCTCTTATTATTTTTATGGATAACTTATATAGAGCCATTTTGTTGTTGTTTTAGTATGTCACGATGAACATCGTGTCAGACAGAGATAGCTTTGTGTGGAAGGGGCATGACCATCTCAACCTTCGCTCCGGACAAATCAGCATGGCTCCGGGCTTTCAGGTAAATTATTATATCAATAGCTTCTCGTTCCGTTTTCTCCGGACCCCGGACAAATAGAATCTACAATACGATATTTATTAAGCCTTGTTCGGTACGGTATCGGTTGCTTCATTACATGTATTACTGGAGAAAGTAGTTACCAAAGAGGTACTACTTAATTCCCTAACTCGCTTTTAAGGGAAGCAACGCTATGTTAGAATGAGAAAGGCGCAATAGCGAAAACCGCTTGCCCATAATCCAACGTCACTCCTTTCCCATTTTGACTGAGAGTTTGTAACCTTTGATCGCGAGGAAGTCGATTCAGTAATGCACATTATATAAGGGGATTGATTACCTGCGCAGGCCTCCAGCGTAGTGCAGCTGCTGCCCCCGGCCGCCGTGACGTGGGTGTCCCTGCAGGCCGAGTGGGGTCTCCTGGCGGCCGGCACGGCGCACGGCCTGGCGCTCTACGACTACAAGAGAAACGCCCCCGTCTTGCACCGCTGCACGCTCAACCCCAACGGTAAGCTCTACACTCAAAATGCGTTTCGCTTTATTTACTACCATGTTCAAATAATAAGGATGTTATCCAATGAAGAAAATGTATTTTTAAAAAATGTGTTTGGATTTCCAATCATATAGATCATGCAATAGTTTAATAGCAATAGTGATGAGTAACCTTTTAAGCTCGGCATGTTAAAATTCTGATAAAACCCAACTCGATTAGGGTGTTTTGTCACAATTAGAAATATTAATAATTTTTGCAGCCCTAATAAAATGAAAGAGAAAAGAATTTATCTTAGTAAATGAAGGAAGCGAATCCCTCGTTCTTGGGCGAAGATCGTCCGTAAATGACGCGTGTCACCCAAAATGTTTCGGTGTGTCACAGTTTAACCGTCACTGGTGTAGACCAGACCGGCCGTAGGGCCGTTCGGCCATAAGAGTATTTTAGTCCTTAGTTTTACTAAAAACTTTTTCACACAGAATTCTCAGATAAGCTAATAATTACCCTATTATGACTAATTTTACAGTCAATTGTCTTTGAACTAAAAAAAAAATGTATCCGTTTTCTTGATCTTCTTATCTCAATTTATGCCACTTTTCTGTGTTGGTTCGTGCATGTAGAGCGAATGGACAACGAAAGAACGGCTAAAAGGACTTACATTGCGAATGTTGATGGATGAAGAAAACGAGGAAGATCGAAAAAGACATGGCATGACCAAATTCAACAAATTCTTGAATAGGGACATGTCAATAGTCAGAATAATCATTGTGCGTGCATCAGAAGATGTACGAATGCAGAGGAAGCGAGGTCTGTATGCGGGAGACTGCTGGGAGACATTGCGTAGATTTATATACTATCAACCGTGTTGTCCAGATGTTGACCAAAATGTGTGTTTATGTAATTCCTATTTTGGTATTCTTGAATAATAATATGTATGCTTCCACTTACCATATTTTGTATCCCGACTCGACACAGGGCTCTCGGCCTGAAACGGCGTGATGTTTTGTTTGTTTGTTTTTTCTTAAAATTATTTTTAAATGAATTTTCAAAATACTTAATGCTGTACGTGATGTCCCACCTCTGTTGCCATCAATTTCTTTTCACGTTCCCAACCGTGTCACCAGAAGTCAAAATCTGCTATTTATTAAATTTTCTATGAGCAACTTTTGTTTTTATGCCCCAATATCCAGAATGTGTAGATTAGTCAATTCATCACATAACTTGGAATTCTTCGGGATAGATCCTAGCAGCTCAAAAACGTCTCGAGATACGTTAGTGTTTACCTTTAATATACAATATAAAAATTTAATCACCGCAGATCTGACGGGAGCCGGAGACACTCCGATATCCCGCAGAAAGTCCTTCAAGAAATCCCTCCGCGAGTCCTTCCGGCGCCTCAGGAAAGGGAGATCCCAGAGGAGAGCTAATCCCAATGCAGAACCAGATAAGAAGGTATCAGCAACCCTATTATTATTCATTTAATAGCATCTTCGCACGTGTATTGGGATTTATTTGAAGTGTTTGAAGACAACGTAGTATTTCCTCAATCTGAAATGCGAGGGAATAACATGTCTATTTATCATACGTCAGTGCAAATAACATTTTAAAATACGATGCTATTTGTGTTTCACATTATTAATTTAAAAATAAACAGAATTTTGGAAAAAAAAATAACAAAGCAACATGAACTTGGTCACAATACCAGAGAAAAAAAAAATTGACTCCCATTTTGGAATAAGAGGTATTTCATTGTTAATGAAAAAAATTCAAAATTCCTTCATTTGATTCAAACTGTTAAGAAATATGTGTTTAACAACTTATAAATGAAATATATGTAGAGCACACAAGAATATATTTGTTTACTTCAAGATTCATAAAGAAAAAAAAAATACCCATACAAATTACATTAACTCTAATTTCACTCGACAAAATAACTCAGAAAAACTAAATTAGAATCTAAACTTAATTTGAAACTAAGCTCCCGTGCACTATATCTTCAAGTTTCCCGTCTAAAGTCATTTCTGATCTGGTCACGCAGAATCTCTGATATTCTTAGCATGCTGTGGAAATTGAAATATAAATTTATTGTAGTCGCAAAAATTTATACATTTGTTTATTTGTCTGTCCCAGGAGGCACCGAAAAAGGCCCCCCAGGAGCCGGCCACGGAGTCCTTCAACCCGCTGGAGGCGCGGCCCGTGGAGCGCCAGATCGAGGCGCGCCCGGCCGACGACTCCAACGGCTCCATGGTCCGCTGCCTGCACTTCGCCAGAACATTCCTCATCAGCGGTGAGACACAACCCCGCGAGAAACATCGCATTATGATACCCGGTCTATTCCTCGACCCGCTGGAGGCGCGATGCGCCCGGCCGGCTTGTAAATAACTGTTAGAAAATGAAAATCAACTTGTGGTAGAGCGGGGTTTGAAGCTCACTCCTAATATACCAGAATTTGTTTCATATTATTATTACCCTCTCCCTCCCTTAATGGGGAAGTTCAGTGGTTTTTAAAATATATTTTTATTTATTAATGGACTATTACTAACAAAATAACAATGTATTTTGGTCATCGCTATGATTATTCAAAGTTTTGTAATTTTGAAAATCCCCACTGAAACTTCATCGCCCGAGTTCCGGTCAGCGAGTGATCAAAACATAACTGATAAGAAGTAAAACAAACATGGGTTTAACTGATGTTTGTTGCACGAACCGCTGACTTGCAGGCTTTTTATGACATCGTTTGACATAATTGGATTCGCTTGTAAGAATGACGGCTTATATTTGTTTTATGTCGTTTAAAAGTTGAACCCCGTGCAATTATAATTTATACCCACTAAACATAAAAAACATGGCCTCCCTTGAAACAGGAATTTTGTTGCCAGTTGCCACAACAATAAACATGTGATGTTGTAAAGTAGTTAATTCTTTAAATACATTTTTGAGAAACTTTACCGTAGCACCGGACTTCCTTATTGTATGAATTTATCTGGTTTTTATTATTTTCACACTGCAATGCGGGACCTTTGTTCTGACAAAGTAAATACGATTGTCGATCGCTACGTCATGTGTAATATCTGTTTGCAGTTCAAAACACAGTTCCCACACTCTGGGCGGGGACCAACAACGGCACAGTTTACGTATTCACCATCTCAATACCTTCGGCAGCCAAGAGATTAGAGGACGCTGTGAGTATCCATTCTACGTCTGTTATTACTGTTACGGAGACTTTCTATACAGTCCGAATCGTATATATGTATCAAAAGACTCCAACACATGTTCCAGTGTGAATACAATAGTACAAACTTCACCCACCATTCTCCCCTCCCCTAGTGAGCATCCACAGAACTGCTAATAATTATGCTGAGCTATTGGACTCGCTCCACACCACTACTGCTGCAATCAAATCAGCTATCCTATCCATCGAATGGCCATTCCCTCAGTTCTCCTCTTTTTAATGTGTTTCTCTACTCACTCATCTTCACTTTATTTCCCTTTTCTTTCTTTTTAGAATTAATTACATGTGTAGTGTAATAGTTATGATTTCATTTTATGTTATTTTCTATAATGCTTTATGTACTTTTAACTGTATATTGTAAGAGCCCCTTGGGCGTTTATTAAATAAAATAAATAAATAAACTATGCGCGGTCTGGTCCGTCCATAGATTGAGATGAAACCGATGCTTCCCTTAAAATTTGTCTAAACAAGCAGCTCCTAATTTTTTATCTAATAAAATAAACTGTAAGTTAAGTAATCTTTTTAGTAACTGCAACAAATATTTTAAGTTTTTTTTTTAGTAAAAATAAATATTTGCGCACTTATTCTTATAATTAACCCAAATATTTAATTTTATCGGCCATTTTCAACGAGTTGTAAATAACTGACTATTAGAAAATGGAAATCAAGTTGGGGTAGAGTGGGATTCGAACCACGGACCTTTGAGCCGTGAGTCCGAGACACTAGCCACGGGACCACAACCTGATTTGTTTTTTGTTGATTGTAGCGATCTGAGATGCGTTCGATGTTCATTCATTAGTAACTTCTAAAAAAAATCAATAAACCCCCTCGCAACCTTTCGCCAAGAATTAGTCACAGCACCGTTCATTAATGCATTTGAAAATAAATTGGACCTATGGAACGAGTGAACATATTAGGTCAACAAGATTGGGGCTTATCAGCTGATAGCTGCACCCCCTTCTAATAATAATCATGTATTTTTCTTACGCAGGTGAGTTGCCAACTGGCTAAAGAAATCCAACTGAAACATCGCGCCCCCGTTATCGGTATCACAGTTCTGGACGGAGCCTCCGTTCCTCTACCGGAACCCCTCGAGGTAAGCGCCCGACCCGCTTCCCCTCTCCGTCTACATTATGTTCTCTCACTCCCGACATGTATCGACCGTGCGGTTCTGGCCCCCAGGTGGAGCGAGGAGTGGCGCCGCTGCCCGACTCGACGCAGCCGCACCGGGTCATCATCGCCTCCGAAGAACAGTTCAAGATCTTCTCCCTCCCTTCCCTCAAGCCGTACTGCAAGTATAAGCTCACGGCTCACGAAGGATCCAGGGTAAGTCAGTTCATAATTATTAATGAAAAATTCTCGCTAGAATATTGAAAACCTGTATTCAAATTAGTCAAGTCTTTATTAAACATCTTTCTCTTGTACTTTTTAAAAGATAACTATTTTTTGTTCTCTTTACACAATAAATGCATTTCACACAATACCATGTAAAAAAAAGTACACTAAGAAAAGAACAATGGTAGATAAGTTCCTTGTTTAAAAATTTTATTATTATAATAAAATATATAACGCATCAGCAAAATATTATAAGAAATTATTCAATATCACTCTTCCTTTGTGCATACCTCTACACCTAGTAAGTAAAGAAGTTATGTAGGGAATCCCAAAAACTAATGGTACTTTTACGCATTATTAATTTATTTAAAAGAAAAATAGAAATACTTGATTTCTATTATTTATTCAAGTATTTAAATTTTCAGACCCTTTCCTAATAATCATAAATAACTTGTGCTGGAAAAACGGAAATCGATTTGTGGTACAGTGGGATTTGACCCTCGGACCTTCAGCCCGTGAGTTCACAATACTACTCCGGGACCACAACCCGGTTAAAAAATTAATGCTCCAAATTTTTAAAATTCTTTTTTGTGCCACGTTATTTCAGAACCATGTAAAAATAGTTTCCAGTGTATTATAATTTGGGAGAATTAACCTTGAAAATATAAATTTCAAGAAATGACTGCTGATTTATCTTCACAAATTGCATATTTTATGTGGTTCTAAAGGTGCGGAGAACGGGCTTCGCGCACTTTTCGTGCGTGACGATGGAGGGGACCAAGAGCGTGACTCATTCGGAGTGCTGCCTCGTGTGTCTCACCAACCTGGGAGACTGTCTCGTGCTGAGCGTGCCCGACCTCAGGAGGCAGCTCAACGCGGCCGCCGTGCGCAGGGAGGACATCAAGTGAGTGCGCTCTTACCATCGCCGGGAATGCGATTTTGAGCGTTCTCTACTCCCATGAAAGCATTCAAAATACCAGCACTGAAATATTCCACTTCTTATATCGATCAAAAACTCTTTCAAAGAAAACAGATTCTTTTCAAATTCTTTCCCCGCTTCATAGATTATTTTTATTTAAAAAATATTAGTCTGCCTTTTTGTTTAAGTATATATTTTTACTTGTAGAGTTTATCTTCGTTGCCAATATAGCGAATAAGAAGGTGGCTTTATTATCTCATAATATATAGAGACATAAAATACTCAACAGTCACTTTAACGATTCCATATTTAAACTAAAACAAGATGCTAGACTTCGAGACCTCAGTCTCGATCTGGGGAAAACCAGATTCAACCTAAACTCATAGAAACATTTTTTTGGAAAAATTAAAATACGCCTTAACTTAACTAACTAACTCTTTAATTTAAGCATACTTATTTTTTTAGCTTTGAGCTTCTAGATTAAAATTAAAATAATATAATATCTATATACTCAATAATGAATACAGAGGCGGTAGACTTATTCGAAGTAAGGCCTAAATTTGAGTGCAGCTAGATGTTAAATTTAAAAAAATAATACAAGGCTATCATCGTGGTCAGGTTGCCCGTGATGTGCCGTCCACTGGACTGACATCTATCGGTGCATTCACACAATAGTCGCAACTTAACCAATTAATAGTAATTTTGATCAAAAACACCTCATGCTTCTAAAGTCGCCCCATTCCACGGGGTATTGTTGTAATGGTAATATTATTATGTATTCCAGTGGTATCTCGAGCCTCACCTTCTCCAAGTACGGGGAAGCCCTGTATCTCCACTCTTCGTCAGAGCTGCAGCGTATCACTCTCTCCGCCACCAAGGTATGTTGTCACTAGCTTCACTCTCGCCTTGCCGATCCCTTGTTTAGTAATATTGTGTACAGAGGGTGAAAACCCGTAACTGTGAAAATCCCTACAGAAATAAATAAGCCTGAAAAAGACAAATATAAATCTTCCATCACGCCGTTTCACTACAGGGGTAGGCAGAGAAGATAGAACACCCTATCACTCTGTCTTTGAATACAGACCTCCTTACAACTACATTCATACGTCTTTTTTTTATGCACATGCGCCGATTATCCTGACTTTTGACATGTCCATCTTAAATTATTTGTCGAATTTGGTCATGCTATGTCTTTCTCGGGCTTTCTCTAGTTCTGTATCCATCAACATTCGCATCGTAAATCTTTTTAGAAAAATCGTTCTTTGGCTGTCCATTCTCTCCACACGTCCAAACCAACGCAGCAATCCTTTCTCGATTTTGTCAGTAATGCTTGCCCCAACCTTATATAATGCATGCATAATGGCTGGTGGAAAACATTCCTTTCACATATTGCCACCATTTGACGCCCAAAGAGCGTTACATTTAAAGTGTGTTATATGCATAGACACCTACACTATAATATAATAAAAGCGGTATGTAATTGTTGTGTCAGGTGACCTGCGCTCGCTGCTACCTGCCCCTGGCCCCCTGGGCACGTCCCCCCGCTGATGAGGGACTACTCAATGGAGATCACAAGGTAACTTAACACTATTTATTTTTCTTTCAAAAAAAAGGTTTTACCTGTTGGAACTTATAAGAAATACACGAGTTTACATTAATATTATTAGGTGTACAAATAAGTTTCCGCCGTCTTTTATTAAAAAATGGGCATTTATTGTGAAAGAACGGAACCTTATGTTTTATTCCAAGTATTGTCCATCACTTGCTGCTACTTTTTTCCATCTTTCTGGCAGCATACGGACACCACGTCGGAAGAATCATCTTTTGAGGCTATCCACGAATTGACCCAATTTTTGGTTTCTTCATATGACGTGAAGTGCCACTCAGCCAGGCCATGCGCCATCTATCGGAACAGGTAGTAGTCCGAAAGGGAAATGTCTGGTGAATACGGCGGGTGGGGTGAAACTTCCCAATTTAGTGTTTCCAAATAACTGGCGCTGCAACATGTGGACGAGAATTATCAAGCTGGAGAATAATTCTGTCGTGTCTGGAGTAGTAGTGGGCACGCTTTTTCTCGAGTGTTAATCAAAAGTTCCCGCAAATGACTCTTATTCGGCTCAAAACTCTTCATTTTCGCACACAAAAGAATATATTATACTGATAAAAATTCACTGATATTTCAAGGTTATGTTGTTGACAGATGTCCACCTTACGATAACGATGTTTTACATCTGGCAGCTTTAACCATAATTTACTGGTGGTGACAACTTTTGTCAAACAGCAGAAACTTATTTGTACACCTAATATATTTTCAACAACTTATGTGTGTGAACTTATGTATTGTTATAGTTTTTCAGTTTATAATTATATTTTTCACTTTTCACATTCATCATATTATGATGAATGTTTTTAACTATTTTTAACATCTATTTGTTATTTTTTATACTGTTAATTTTCTAATAGGATTTAGGTTTCATGTAGATGAAACCTTAATTCTGTTGTAAAATAGCCAAACATGATGTCATTTCATATCAATTTTGAAGAAACACAGTTTTAAAGTTTGACGGGCTTTGAAATATTCTAATTTTAGTTTACATGCCTAATTCTAGTGTCAGTAGAAGTATTGAACTTTTTTTTTTCACTTCTACCATTTTCACACAAAATTGCTGAAGAATTTGGTGATATAATATATATATTTAAAATGCCGACATCAACAGAATTGATCTTGTTATTTGTTATTACTTTAAATGTGTTGTTTAATTATATACAACTGTGTCAATTTCAATGTGTTCTGTGCTGTACGGTCGCTTAGTAAGAATGTCCGTTTCCACTCTCAGTCTGGCGACATTCCGGAGAACGGCCTGGGGGAGGAGGGGCACAACGTGACGGCGTCGTCCGCCAGCATCGGGGACATCACGGTGGACAGCGTCAAGGACCACCTCATCCAGGCCGTGCGGGGCAGCCCCGACCAGCTGGCTGCCAAGATTGGCACCATCAACCTGCAGGTTACCACCAATATCTTTACCATACCCATTAAACGTCTTCATGGAAACATACACCGGAGTGTAAGGTCAATACGACTACAGTGAAACCCTGAAATTACATCCGCACGATTTGCGATTTCCCGAAGTTTACATATAGTTATTGAAGTCCTATTGAATTTCTTATTTTTAATTACATTTAAAACCCAGTTTACGTTTATTTTCCTGCAACTAACGTCGGAGAAATATTGCAATGCACATTGAAAACTGACAGTTCAAGATTCAGAAGTTAGGCTCTTATCATTATACCAACTTGTGGGTAAGTTGAATCAATAGACAATACCTAGGTATTTCTAGAAATCATCAGAATGTTTATTGTGTTTTATTGCCACCATTTAAGTTTTTTTATTCATTGTCTTTTTAAAGACAGTTTGTGTTTCTGCTTTTACTGACATTTATTGCCACCAGTTGTAATTTTAAAAACAGTTTTTTGTGTTTTATGGACATTTATTGCCGTCATTTTTGTGTTTTTAAAATTGTAATTTTAAAGACAGTTTATGTTTTTGCTTTTACTGACATTTATCGCCCAATTTTCGTGTTTTTTAGTTGTAATTACGGACATTTATTATTTATGAAATTTGTAAATAAAAAAGTCCTTTATAAAAGATACTTTACAGATCTGGATTTGGAGGGGGAGAACTATTCACGGGTTGCAGTGACGTCAGAAGCTTGTATAGCACTGACCTTCAAGAATAAGAATTTAAAAAAGTGTCCGTAAAAAAGTAGTTTATATATTTTTTTTAACAAAAAAGAGTTACTTTCCTCAGACATGACAACTAAAAATTCTAGCGTTTTAATCCGTTTCTAATTTTTCATGGTCTTCTGCAGCATTTTTACCCACAAGTTTCCCTAAATTGTATTTTGTATTAGGAATAACAAAAACACAACAGTTTTCAACTAAAATAATACTAGTACCAAAACCTTGACATAATTAAAACTTTGAGCTTAACATTTGTCAGATTATATGAAAACTTTGAAGATTATCATCAGACCGATAATACCGAGTAATTTCACATTGTGGATAGTTTTATAACTAATGCTAATTAACGGTTTATTTTGCAGACATCTTCAGTGAACCAGAGTTCGGTGATAGTAAAAACCACTACGCTGACCACACTGAACAGTTCTGGCGGCACCACAGAAGCGGGGACCACCACGACATCCCACCACTCTTCATCAACGGCCACAGACAACAGTAAGTCTCGTCCACTTTTCTCTCGGTGATCAAATACTGGGACGCACCAGACCGGGCAAAGCTGTACCGGAAAGGAAACTAATGTTGCCAGACGGAGCTGAGATTTGAACCGTGATCAGTACGAATCTAAATCAAAAATTTATTTTAATAAATAATTTATATGTCAAAGATGTCACAGCTTATGTCACTTGTCCATATTTCTTTCTTCTTCCTTTTATATGATACAAAAACCTGTTATTTTTAATTGGATACAATATTTTTAGCATTGAAACTCGAAGCTCAATACTCTGTCCATACTATTCAAAAATATATTTTGAGTTTTTCAACAAATTTTTTCACTGAGAATAAAAACATAAGATTTATAATAAAATTAATTCCTGCCACTATACAGGCTTACCTAGCGAGGCAGGTATGTAATTACAAAACCAAAAACTGTCAAAAAAACATGAGTATTTCATTAATGAAATAAATAAAATTGTAATATTTGTGCATGTTAAAAGTTTTTTTTTCTTAATTTGTGTGATAGATAGTTTGTTCCTTCGTGCGAATGAAAATTAAATTTGGTCATTTTGTGAAACTATACAATTATTATAGAATGTAATGATTTTGATGTCTTAGTTTCCTTGCACTTGTAGAAAAACAAATCAAAAGTGTGTTATAAAAATATCAACTACGGTTAATTTGAGTTCTCAATCTTCTCCAATGTTAATTTTGCGGCTCAATAATTTCAGGATTACAATGTGAAGAAATAAAGACAATCTGTCTCTATGGACACTTTTTGTCCAAGTCACTACTTTTGTATGTATAATTTTAACAGTAAGAGTACTGTGAATTGAAATAATTAAATCTCTATCTCAAGTAAATAATTATTTATTAGCTGCAGACAATCTAATGGAGTTAAGTTACAAAAATGACAAATTTTACAGAAGAGCCAAAAATACTTTATTCTGATTTTGTTTTAAATCTGCGGATGTTTCCCTCAGTCGGCTTCCACACAACCACACTCGCCTACTTTACTGGGCATCGGGTCGTCTAGTCCCGAACGTCCGCTGCTGATGTTCAAGAGTTATTTGTGTACACTTAGAAGCGGACATGGGATAAAAATTATACATATATAAAATCGTAATAAAAAGAGATTGTCCGAAGTTGTAGCTAAACTCCATTAGGCTTTCAGCAGTATAATGTATAAATATTGTGAATGTGTGGAGTATTGTGGCGTGCTGATTGTGGCTTGTTTGTTTCCCCCTGTAGTTCTAGAGCACAGTCGCGAGGAGGGCCAGATCACGCGCATCGAGGTAACCAAACTCTCCCTCAACTACATCTTGCATGCCTTCATGTATCAACACTTATATTGTGACCTAACTGAACCTATGCATGTCGTTACCCAACTGTACTTGTAAAAGTTGTGACCTAACTCTACCTATACAAGTTGTGACCTATCTGTGTCTATACAGAAGACCTTCAAGTTTGTTAGTGAAAATTCTCGGTGGAACTTCCACAATGAACGTCATTGTATATATAAAAGATGAGTGATACTGATCCACAATTTTGGAATAACCAGTAAACGGTTTCATCATTTTCACAACATTTTCTAGACTGGTATCTTTATTATAAAATCTAATGTATTTATAAAAAGCAGTTAGAATAGAGAATTCATAATTATATAATAATCATTGAATTGAATTATTTATGTTTGAAGGACCTTTTCACAAAGTGTTACGGGGCAAATACAAGAGTTTATAATTTATTATTATTATTATGTATAACTTATATAGCGCCATTTTCGTAGTATAATACCTCAAGGACACTTTACAAAGTGATTCTATAGATAAATAAATTTAATTGAAGCTTTTAAATTAGTAATTTCATTAAAACAGTTTATTTTGTTATGACATGCTACTGATTTATTCAAATGATTTAGAGAACAAGTGGGTTTTGAGTTTTATCCGAGACATCACTTCACTCTCACAGCCTCGCACCTCTGCTGGGAAAGCATTCCATTCCATAGGGCCTGCGACCGCAAATGCGCGTTCACCGAATTTAGTGCGCTGTTTGCGTATAGGTTTAATAACTTTTCCTTTCGACGCAGATGTAGCTGATCTAAGTGTAGGACGTCTTTCAGCTAGTTCATCTGGAATGCAGAGTTCCCTTAGATATTCTGGAGCAGAGTTGTGCAGTGACTTATACATAAGCCAACGGAGTTTGTATTCCGCCCTCTGTGGAAAACGTAGCCAGTGTAATTCCCGAAGTAGTGGAGTGATATGACTGCCTGAACTGACTGGCGGCCTCCGTGGTGTAGTGGTCAAGATGCTTGACTCACGCACGGAAGGTTCTGGTTTCGATTCCCGGTGAGAACACAAAAATCCAATTAGATTTTTCTCAAGCCTGGGTGTTCTGGATGTAATTCACCACTGTAATTGGGCCTCCTGGCATGTTGTGGTGCAAAAATAAATAAAATAAAAAAACTTAGAGATTCCGAAAATAATTATAATATTTTTTTATTTGATTTTATAATAAAGATATCGGTCTCGAAGATGTTGTAAGAGCGAGGAAACCGGTCACCGGTTATTCCGAAATTGTTGATTTAAGTTTTACTCTTCTTTTATTTATATAATAAAGTAGGCACCTATACAAGTTCTGACCTAACTAAAGCTATTCTGCTGTCATAAGCAAAAAGGCAGTTATCTACAAAAGTCATATTTTGAGATACTACACTTTTTAGTATTCATCAACTTTATGCTAATTAAAAATAACTGTAATTAATCATAAGTAAAAAAGCATAAAACCTGTGTTTGTGTCATATCTCCGTCACAATACATCTTCACACGTCGCAGTGCCGTCGGGAGCTTGCATAGCATTGACCCGCACCTCTAAGAATATGAAGTGTATCATATCTACATTATGAATCCCTAGATATTGTGTTATTGCTTAAAAAACTTTGAAAACATATCATTTTTTGTACTGATATAAGTTTTTACTGCTCATCGCAGTATATAAAATGGTTTGACATTTCTCTAGAACATTACCTCATGCTCGACTCATTTTGTGATTTTTGACAAAAAGCTGCCTTTTTACTTGTGGGGGTATATAAGTCGTGACCTAACTGTACCTAACCTAACAGACAGTAGCATTCACATCATTTAGATGGTTTTTGTTGCATTGCATGTTATTTTAATCACACCCGTAAAATATAATAATTTTGTTTTTATAATGAATTGTTTTTAATAAAAATAACAAAAGAAGAAGCTCTTATTTTAAATTAATTTGCCAAACTAACCTAGCTAACCAGTTTGCTACCTAATTATTCACATTAAAATAGTTTATGTTGAAATATTGATATCATAAGCCTTGTCTATGTTGACAATTGTGAATTTATAAACCATTTGAGTATGTCCAAATGCTTGCAGACTGGCTGGATTTCCTCCCTAGGGAGTTATTCACATTTAAATTTGTTGCAACAAAGAGGGAATACATTTTCGAGAAGGTAATTTGGAAGTCCAGGCATTTAGAGGGCTTTTGAATATTACACAGTGTGTTAAGTGGCCACTTAAACAAGCCAATGACAGGTCATAAGCCCTGTAAATGCATAGACTTCCATATTCCCTTCTCAAAAGTGTTTTCCCTCTCTGTTGCAACAAATTTAAACATTTAAAAAATATTTTTTTTTTTTCAAACTAACTATTTTTGCAGAATTGTGATTTTAGTATTGAACTAACAGTATTTAACAGCAATGTTTTGAGCTTGTCGAAATGTTTGTAGACAACGCTTTTTAATTTAAAAAAATCAACAAATGGAACAATTTAAGTAATACGGGTGTTCAAACGTAGGCAGATGTAAAGTGGCTACTTAAACCAGCCAATGACAGGTCATAAGCCCTGTAAATGCCTTAACTTCCATATTAGACTATCTAAAATGTTCTCCATCTCGGTTGTAATATGTTGAACAATATTTAAATTTGATTATATATGTTTTACTTTTGGTGTGTTGGCAGACTAGTACAGTGACCGTGCCGGCCGGAACTGACCCCAAGACCATTCTGGAGATGTTCGAGAGGAACCGCAGCCCCCTCACGTCTCCCTCCCCCGCCCCCCTCGCCAACAACGCCGACACGGAGACCGAGACCGAGACCGTCACCGTGACGCAGCCCCACTAGCCGACCCGGAGGGCTAACCGAGTCACAATAGATAAAAGGAATCACATAATCATTCGCATGAACTCCACTCGCCGACGTCAAGACTGAGATGCAGCCCACTAGCCGAACGACACCTTGGAGCACATCCAGACCGAGATTCATACCCACTAGAAAAGAAAATAAACCCAGTTATAATGAATTGCGACCCTTTCTCCCACCGACGACTCTGAGGACAGATAGTCGCATTAGCCGACTGGCACATTAACCGAGTCACAATAGTTCAGATAGGGTATTCAGTCGGCCTGTAGTGTTGCGAAATTTTATATCAAAGTACCGCAAATATTGCTTTGGTATTTTCTTGTGAAGAGTTTGTCCTTTGCCGAGCATAGTATACATCACCCTGCGTAACTACACTGAAACCTCTTTCTACACAGGGAAAGTAAAACAAGTACAATGCAGGATCAGTTCCCTGGAATAAATAATATTAGTATTGTTTTATTTTTAAGATATAAGTCTTATAATAAAAGAACCAATGTTTTAAGATACTGAAAATACAAATTAATGCTATCAATTATTAGAAATCACTTAGAGAAAGTAGATTCTTTAGGCTTTTGTTGAACATTTGACGTTTGGATTTGCATCCATCGGCCTCTGAGGCACAGATATATAACAGGCCAAATAAGTAAAAGAGCGATGTAGGGCATTCTTATAACAAACAATATAATTGTATTACTATTACGTGCTAAATAAAATTTTTGAGTGTTATTTCGAAACCGTGTGAAACGAGGTTTCAGTGTATTTAAATTGGATAAGATGGACAATGGACAACTCTTGTATACAATCATACTACCTGCGAAATATTTGATATCACACTGAAGTTTGTTACAAGGAATCACGTGGGAATATTCTTATTTATAATATAATTTCAATATAAGATATATCACGGGCAGCTACGTTCCAGCGCAGCTATTAGACTCTGCGTAGAAATAATAAAGTGCGTGACCCACTCGGCCTATCGCACTCGCTAAAACAACCGTCCCCGGGCGCCGATCTTATTTGTCTGAGATTTATTAAGATGTAGCACTGACGTATAATAAATACACCTATTACTTCTAATAACTAATTATCTACTTATTCTGTTGATTTAATTGTTCTGCATAGCGTTATTTCTGCTCGCGATAAAGGTCAGTTAGAGAACAAAGGCACGGAAGGAAATAATTTACTTTATTATATATTTATTGAAATTCCATTTCACTTAATTATACGTCATTGTGTGCAGGATTGTCGAATGGAACATTTGCAAGTGCAAGTGTAGTCAAATATCCCCTAGCTTCGTGATCTATTCCATAATACTAGATGTTTCTCTGCGAACGCATTTTACGGGGAAAACTTCCATACTTTGGCCAAGTCCGCTCGCCTGTCGATGAGGTCACCGATCATTGCGCCGGCATACCGTTGTTATTCTGAAATGTGCCCAAATCTGCGCTACGGACACGAGTACATCGTCGCCCGGGAGACGGTTGCAGCGAAGAGTTTAGTACGCGGCGATTAGATTAACTTCGTCGGTAGCTTTTGTACATTTTTTACAATACCGCTCCGCCTTAACCATTAAGCGAGTTTTTAATTAATTTTGCATCCTGACATTGTTAAAATATTTTTTTATATTAATATATTGATTAGCGATTTATATCTGCGATTACGTTGTTCTATTTTTAAGAGTATTTTTTTACGTAAGAGAGCTTTCTCTGATGAGATAATACGGGACGCGTCCCTCCTTAGTATTGTATTCCGCATGTTTGCCATATTACGAATCGGTACATTACGATAAGCGCATATTATTTATATTAAGTCCGGAGTAATCGGGAGAGCCACATAATAATATAAGACATACCTACATATATTGGGATCCCCGTGTGACTGAGTCATTACGCCTTGTGTTTTGGAAATCACCCCTTTTGTAATATAAATTAATGTTTCAAACAATATAATTATCACTAAATGAATTCTTTGTATTTTTTTACATATTATAATAATCATAATCATAATATAGGAATCGTAGAACCCCAATGTGTGTGCGTCCGCAGTATTCCGTTTATTTGTGAAAATCTACCCTCGGAACGTGACGTCTTGTATTGTGACGTTTTGACAAAATAATACTCGTATCCGATGCGCGAGTGAACCTTAGAATCGGAGCGAGAGAATAATTCTACAATTTAGTTTTGTAATTTCATATTCTCCATAATATAGTTAAATATTCTTGATTGTAATTTGCCTTAGAGATTTCTTATTGTTTGATATAATTTTAAGTGAATTTTTATTGAATGTACACCTCGTGTAAGTTTTTATCATGACATTGTTAAGATTTGAAGCAAAACATCACTATTTACTTGTTTATATTAACTTTGTCACATAGAAATAAAGTCTATTACTGACACTGATTTCTTTATTATTATTATTTCTCCCCCGAGTAAAACCCGAGACCCGTCTGGCCGATATAAGATCTGTATAATATTATAACGTAAGCCGCGCAAGAAAAATATTTGTTACAGATGCTATTATGTATATAATATTATCATTATCATTTCCCTGCAGTTTTTTCTGTGACTGTCTGCGGTCGGTCAACTCGGTCCATTTCCAGTCATACAGTTTTCTTTTTCAGGATTTTCAACCGAGAGTAGCCATCGTGTCGCGACTGTGAGGGTTCTGGTTCTATTTCACACGCATAATGATGTTTTAATAATCCACCTACTGGGAATTGAAAGTCTCGTCGCGTCACATCTCCGTTGACTGCTAGCAAAAGTAATGAAATTGTCCCGCAAATTGTTTGGAGGTTATTTTTACTAACAGTAATACAATGAGGAACTTCAGCCCTACAGTAAAAATTGGAGCATTAAATTATACGGCAGAGTTTTCTTGAAAATGTACAAAAAAATATTAAAAAACATTTTAATAAAAACAAACTAGTTTGAATGACGTTACTAGTTCATACGAATCAACCGATGACGAGAGAGTTGTGGAAGATTTCCGTTGTACTTATCGTCAACGGGCCAATCGGCAGAACTAACCGAGAAGAAGCGGAGAACTCGAGACGTCATGCGCGGATTGATTTCAGAAATACAAAACTTTCAAAATTCATAGCGCAGATAATACGATACTTAAAAAATATATTTTCGGCTTGGCTAAATAGTCTATTAACAAACAAAAAAATACAAAAAAAACCACTAAACTTCCTCATTATAATACATCATAACTTAAACATAAAAATAAAAGTAATCATATTAAATAAACCAGTAAGTTTATATCTAATGAATAAACATCGTTAAATATAAAACAGCTCTTATTCTAGTACAATATTTAAAGATAATTTATGCATTTTTACATCATTATTAACAATTATTACAGTGTGTATATGTGTATTTCATACATTGCCACAAACAAATTAGATTATTTAAGCAAAGAATCGAATATTAACATTTTCATTAGAGGTACATAATATGTATTTGTATTGTAGCACAAAATATGGATAGAATAGATAGATGTTTAACAGTGTCCTTGTATGGGAATATGTGTAAGGCACAGAAGGTATTCGATCAGTACAATTTAATCAGACATCAAAAGTCAATAAATCTATTGCCAATTATATTATTTTTAATTTATTATAAGTAGTATAGAAATTTGATCAATTAGCGAAATGATAAGATTAGTGAGAGATGTGTAAATAAATATACAATAGATAATATAGCTAAGGACGCAGCAACCTCTTGTAATAACTTTAATTAAGTAGAGTTGATTAAGTTGGTTCGACTCAATACTGTGTATGCCTCCCTCTCAGCCTTAACCGCGCTCGCCTACTTTACAAGGCATCTGGTTCTCGCAGTCCTAGACCTACACAGCTGACAATTCAGCGGCAGTTCATGTCTGAATAGGGAAATGTTAACCTGATATGCGGAGAAGTCTATAGGTAGTTTGTGGTATATCATCGGTTCAAAGGTTGAGACGGGTTGTGATCCCGTGGGTAAATGTCACAGCCTCAGGATCAAGATGTGGTTTTCCAATGAAAAAGTACATTTAAATTTTACTGCCCTAACAGCATAATAATTTGATAGTGGTCCAGTCACACCACAAAAAGTGAAGTTTAAAGTTAAATCAAAATGGATTTTAATTCATTTTTTTATCTTGCATTTTCATGTGACAAATCTTTAATTCAACTTTAAATGTTTTCAACTTAACTTTTTTAGTACAACTGGCCCTTAATGAGTTTTATTTTTATATTATCTCTGGCACCGCTTCTGTTTCATAAGTCTCTCAACTACATATGATATTCATTATAATAATTATTATTACATCGAACAATAAATCCCTCAATATCCACAAACTTAGATTGTATATACTCGGGCCCGTCCCTAGGGTTTGGTGGTTACATTCTCGTGTGCGGTTCTCTGGTGGCGATTGCGATGGTCAGATCTACCGAACTTCACTCCGCAATACTTGCACGGGTAATTCTTCTCTTTGGTGTGCGTTAGCATGTGACTTCGTAAATTCCTGAAAGACAAAAAGAAACACATAACTGAAAGAAGTTGTCGTGCGATCATATTATAATTTAAAGAAAACAAGGAAGCAGAAAAAAATATTGCTTGAGATTTACAATGAAATTCTTTATATCCCTTTGTGGTAAGTCCCGGTTTGAATTCCCGATTGGATCGACCAGTTAAAAATGGTATGAATTAAAACAACTTTCACAACAGCCATAGAATTAAGAATAGTCCAGCAGGAGCGTAAAATCATATTTAAAAACATCGGACTGTGTCCAAAAATCCCCTCACTTTCGCCGCGCGCATGCGTTAAGTCGCCGCGGTATGTTGCCACTTCGCGAAAAATATAACCGTAACACAAATCAAAGATAATTATATATTTTAAAAAAAAATCAATTTGTTAATTTATTTAAAATCTTATTGTACACGCGGAAACATCGATTGACGCAACAGGTAGATAACTAAAGGGTCATTTAATAAGAGTAATTGAATTAATGAACTTTGAATTTAAAAAAATATTTTACATAAAACTGATATTTTTAGGTCATGTTAATTATTTGATGTTTCAAAGATAATGTCGGTCAAATGTCCACCACGGCGTTGTTTAAACCGAGAGGTTCAATTTTCGTTAGTTCTCTCATTAGAAGAGTAAAGTGCTAGTCCATGATTGGAAAGTTAAATTCTCAGATAGATACCGAGGTATCAAGAAATTGAAAATTTATGTCTTGTCCGAAAGAATTCCATTTTGATTCTTTTCTAGAGAAAGACATCAATGATTTTTTTCGGATGACGAGTTCATCAAAACTTTTTACCAATTTCCTCATTCCTATAAATAATACTTTTTTAATAAGAACATATCGATACAGTCTACCCGATAGTTTTAATTTCCCCTTTGTTGAGTAAGCTTTTTGTAATATTGCCTTTTAGAAACAGAACTAATCATTAGTTTTTTATTTTATTTAATATAATGTAAAGTTACAACATGTTAGCAAAAAAGAAATACATAATAAAGCAAAAGTACAGAAACAAAGAAACGAAACGAAATACCACACCAAAAAGAAGCAACATCTTGTGCTTGCTGTGGGATTACAATATTGATAATTTAAGTACAAAATACACATATATTTCAAAAAAATAAATGAAGGTATATAAATCATTTTTATTTATTTTTTTACATTTAGATAAATGACCTTTTGTGTCATAAAAACAATTCTGCTTAAAATGCATTGAGCAAATTATGCTTCGCTTTGTTGAAACCCAAAACTCATCTCGCCATACTCTTTGTGATATTTTTATCCACTTCGTTTTCCTTCTTTCATCAGAAGGGAAGCTAAAATTCCACTAAATAATTAAAACCAATGTTCTTATCAATAAAAAGTAGCGTAAAAAAATTGACTACCCTGGTAACGTTAACAAAATATCCATTTTGTTTAATCTGACAGGTGAAAAAATAATAAAAATTTTGAGTAATGCATTTGCTACTTACACATGAAATGTGATCCCATCCTGTTTTTTGTTAATCCCAGCAGCATTTCTACACTTAAAACACTCAGACACAACATGGCATAGTTGAATTCAAATCAGGAGTTGCGTACTGAGCAACGTATACAAAGAAACTAATGGGTCAAAACGTAAAACTACTCGTTTAAGAGTAGTTTAGAGGCCTTCTGTTGCTGTATGATGCGCGTATGCGGTTTCTGGACTATTCTTAATTCTATGACAACACCGTTTGGTTAGCAATTTTTAAAAAGTAAATATGCATTCCTATATTCGAGATTGTACAAAAATATTAGTGGAAAGCTATCTAAAAAATATACTTATTTAAAGTGACATTTTACTTTGTGTATATTTATGTAACTTGTGAAAACAGTGAAATCACCCTTTAGTGAGGAAGTTCTTGTTGCACAGGACGCAGCGCTCGGGCTTGAGACCGGAGTGCCGCTTCGCGTGCATCCTCAGGCACGCCCCGGTGAAGAACTCCTTGTCGCACTCCTTGCACTTGAATAGTTTCTCATTGGTGTGTGTTCTATGGACACCAAAATTCATTGAATATTTCAAGTTTACTAAAAACTACGGCAATCATAAAAATATAAAATAATTTAAATTTTGGGATTTTACAAGGCTTTGCCATTTTAATTATTTCATTTCTACGAACAAATTTATAATTTTATTTCAGAATGTTTTGATGATGGAAAAAGTTTATGAAGTCATGAAACCTTCAGACAATAAAGTAATTTCACTTTTTTTTAAACATTTTTAAAGTAATAAAGGTCTATGAAATAATATCCAGTCAAAAAAAAATTTTTTTGCTACTTTCAAATTTGTAATTCATGTTGATTTAGAATTTTGTTCCTAACCATTGAAATTTTTTCAGAACATCGTCACGAATCTTGAAGTTACAACTATCAATGCCAAACATGTCGCGTTTTTCTGGTGACATATTTTTTCAAGATTCATTTTTTAAAGTTGTTATGAAAACATTTTTCCACAATATCCATATTGATTTTGAAAATGAAATTAATTATTCTAAATCCAATTCATATATGTTTATCGGTATTCGTAGTATGTGATATTTCCCAATTCTCTAACTCTGTATAGTTGTCTGGGTTTTGAACTTGCCAAATTTATTAAATTAAAAATTTTATATTAAGATAGACACCGACAACACGATTTGTATGGCGGAGTTCTCGCTCTCTAGTTTACTAACCTGAGGTGGTCCTTCAGCTTGGTAGAAGAGAAGAATGCTTTAGGACAATACTGACAAACATATGGTTTCTCTTTGTCGTGAACGCTCCTCCTAAAAAACAAATACTCGTTATAATTTATATTAAATATATGTATTTTTTTTAATTCTATATAATGCAGAACATAGATTCTACAGTGGAAAAGCATATTCTGCTCCCTTCTCTCGGTAACGTGTTAAACATATTGGCAAAGGAACAGTTCTGTTCCGAAACGCATAGGTAATTTATCATCTGGTTTGAAAGATATCATAAAAAGTGCCATACCCTAAAGTTAGTTTCTCAAGTAAAAATTACATACCTGTGGTAGTTGCTATCTGCCTTAGTTCTGAACATCTTTCCGCAAACTGTGCACGGAAAGGAGCGCTCCTTGGTGTGGACGGTGATGTGATTCTGCAGGCGAGACGCCGTGAAGAAACTCATGTCGCACGACACGCACTTGAAGTCCTTGGATCGAGTTGAGTGCTTCAATCTGATATGACCATCGGCGTGTTTGTAATCTACAGGGAAACAAAAATAATGAAAGGATTTTTCTTGAACATTGTTACGTTTTTGTCAATGAATTTAGAAATGGTAGAAATAAACATGACAAGATGAAAAAATTTCAATAAGATTATAATTTAAGTAAATTGTACTTGATTAAAAATCATCATCGTTTCCTTTCCGCACCTAATGGTGCATAGGGCAATGCATTGGTACACCAATCGCAGTGTATCTTGATCATTTTTGCTACATGAGGGTAAGATGATCAGTCCCACACTCCAGTCCAGGGACTATGAAATATTTTAGTGTGAAAACACCCTTTTAAAACAAATATTTCATATCAACCATGTCGGGAATCGAACCCGAGACCTCTTGAATGGTAGGCAAACGCGCTGACCATCAAGTCTCCTTGATTAAAAAAGCTTTCTCTAGGAAACTCTCGGTTTCACAACCCGCCGGAATGGCGAGAAAGGGGCGACTGGACAGAGACATAAAATACTCACTCATATGTCACTATAGCTGCCTAAATTTGGATTCCATGTTCAAACTAAAACGAGGTGCTCGACATTGGAGCCAAACCTAAACTCACGGAAGCATTTCCTGAGCAATAGGGTTGTCGCTGGTTGGAATAAGCTGCCACAAGAGCTGGTCTCAATCCGTAGTCTCAATTTTTTTTGGAAAAGTTAAAATAAGCCAACAACTAACTTTTGTTAAATAGATTTGAGAGTATCAGCTTTACGCTGCTGTAAAAATGATAATTATTCCTCAAGCATCCTAAGTAGTGGTGACACATGCGAGTGCGTGTTTTAGCGCGCGCACATTGACTTACGTTTATTGCAGATCTCGCAGTAGTAGAGCTGCCCCAGGTGGTATATGGTGTAGTGGCGGCGGCGGCCCGAGTAGTCGTGGAACACGCGGTCGCAATCGTGGCACGGAAATTGGCGCTTGAGCTTCGTGTGCGTGCGGCGGTGCATGCATACGTTGCGCACAAACTTTCCACACTCATCGCACACACCCGCCTTTACTTTCTTCCCCTCCCCTTTCTTCATCCGTTCACGTTTTTTTTTCTCAGGTTTTTCTGAAAGAAAAGATAACAAAAATTGAAGGCATTTTACATTACGACTGCCTCAATTAAAATAAGCTATGGCTATTATGATAGCTGAAGGTAAACGAGCTGTTTCCTACATGAACCGACCAAATAACAGGATCTACATTAAACACACAACATGGCCCAGGACCAGGAGGAATGCGGACGTATCATAGATCTCTGGACCTTGGCGACCACGACGCTCAGCATTGAAGAAGTAATAAGTGATAAAACCAACCGTTGGTTTCTTCGACGTCTATTTTAAGAACTTCAGTTTTGGTCTGGAAGTCGATTAAAGGAAGATCATCTTTCTCATCGGCATCCCAATCTGCGTCGTCATCGGGTCGGTGAGGCGTCTCTGCCTCGTCGACTTCTTCCTTAATGCTGACCTGGTCCTCGCACTCCACCTTGATGGGGGGCAGGAGGCTCGCCAGCAGGGTGCGGTAGGAGCGCGCGGCCAGGGCTTTGAGAGCGTACGCCGAAGACAGCCTGGAGCAGCACAGTGAACACACTTTGTTCGGGAGGCCATCGCCACGGTTTACCTAGAAAAAAAAAAAAATATTCTTCATATTTAAAGTATTGGCTTTGTGGTCAAACATTTGATTAAATATTACTAAATAGTATAGCAACAGTGAGCTCGTGGAGGATCGATAAACAAAATTGTATTTTTGCGCTTTTGCGCAAGATTTGATGCGTTTGTCTGAAAAATGCCTTTTCAAACCTGCGATCCTCCCTTCACAAAACCAGTCGCCACCGGCTAAGCCACAATGCTAGAGCATGACATGGGTACCCAGGCTTGAAATTTACATAATACTTCTATAATTTACTACCTTCTTTACATAATACATACTCCTGAGAATTTACACTAGCACTTTAAGTATGTCCCTAATTCCTAAATTTATTTAAAGGTGCTGAATAAACTATCTTTTCCTACAAATATTCTTAAACTCTTTTCAACTATTTAGAGTTGCCGATTTGACAAAATCAGGCATCAATCAAAACCAACATGGCGACGCATCGAAGATGGAATCTTGAACAAATGTTATTTAGGCCCGCTTCTTCAATGATCTTGAATCTTCCGATTGGAGTCCTCGGTCATCTGGTTGGAATTTGTATGAGGCCCAGTAATAGATGCTCCAGCACCAAGCCATAACCTCAACGCCAGTAGCTTCTCCGAAGACACTCCGTGACTCGCATTTTCGCTTCGTGTTTTCGCAGATATAAACCCTTGGTTTTTTTTTTTCAATACTGTGCCATGTAATTTAAGAGTTGGGTAGAGATTTACACTCCTGACCTCTTCAAAATGGATCCATCAGATTACCAAACAAACGTGGTTCGTATAACAATTTTACGTTGGAATATGATCAAAATATATGAAAATACGTAAAATAGTTAACAAAAACAAAAATACAAAGGGGCTCTGTAAATTTCAACCAATGATTAACGTGAAGTCTAGAGACACTGGATCTGCATAAATAAAAGTAATAAAAGCCACTCACACCACAGAAAGGTTAGATAAGCCAGATCTGTAGATCCATATTCGGCATATAAAAAATCTGAAGATTGGTCAGAATGATTATATTGTCTGTGGGTGCAATCAGAATCTGATCGTTACAACATATAACCACATATTGACTTTTCTATGTTTACCGGTTTCCTCAGGACATTAATTACACCTTTTTTTGGTTTGGTTTTTAGTTTAACATCAAGGTTTCGGTTTGCGCTTGCAATTTTCAACCATATTCAATTCATATTGCTGTAATCTGTAGCTAACTTTGTAGTCAATAATCATAGAAGAGTTTTTCTCCACATGGGCGACTGTATTAGGTTATTACTCTAAGGTAAAATTATTCTAATTCTCTCCCCATCAAAGTTATCATAAGTATAGACTCAATTCTTTGAGAGAACAAATCCATCCATCTCATTTAATTTATATACTCATATAGCCACTTACATTATAACACTCTATATTCCAAAAAAAATATTTGAATAGCAAAGAATTGCATAGAATTGAAAACAAAGGTCAATTACATTTTGGGATTAGTAATCTTGAGAAAGTTAAAATATTCATCTGAATCACGCAATGGCACACGTATAGTTTTAACAGGAATATAAAAATATCTTTTTTTGATTATCTGTGTATCACATTCATATGTGGTGTTTTAATGGAATAAATTTGATAAATTTTCCATTAAACAATTTACTTATATAAATGATACTGTCGACTATATTCAATAATATTACATGAACCGCAATAATGAAAAGTAAATCAAATTTTGATAATTTTATACAAAACACAAGTGATTATTGCGAAAATGGGTACAAACCGTTAATGATAAAACCGATGTCATCATTTCATATACGGGAACAGCTTTCTTGGAGTCTTCTGTTTTTTTAGATGGAAATATACTTCTGCTTGCACAATTACGCAGACATATTCTACACGACGATATTAAACTAGGACCCGACATTATTACGGCCAAATAATGAAAACGACAGTCGAGCACCGACAATAACAAACACCTGTCAAACTGACACTGACGTCCATCTGACGTCTGATCTCTGATCACCATAGAAAATATTTTTCAAAGACATTTTTTTGTACCTATTTTTTTTTCTTTCTTTTGCATTTTACGGTAAAAAAAACGATAATACCAAAAACATTTAGCAATCGTTTTCAAATCTAGGCAAATTTACAAAAAAAAATAAGACACGAAGGGACGGAGGCGTTATGTTGCAAATTTTAAAAAATATACTTTAAATGAATATTTTAAAAATGTTTGGATAATTTATATAGCGCCATTTTTATAAAAATCACCTCAAGGGCGCTGTGCATTAAATAAATATCCCAGCACGTCTTGCAGCTACAAAGCGCATGGACGGTTGGGATTCTAGTTCCTCGTCTCCAATTATGATATGTAAGAGCTAGATTACAGCACGTCTTGCAGCTACAGAGCGCATGGTCAGTAAGAAATCTAGCCCCCATTTCCATGTTTTATTTTATTTTATTTGACAATGAAGTTATTTAACAATATGCACAGTTTTTTCACATAAAACCAACTATTATCTCTGCATCAAAAAGTAACAGAAAACTGATTTTGAGAGCAAATAAAGACATTATTTAATCAATTATAGTTCAATGTTTTTTGTCACATAACACATTTATCCACTCATGTCTTCAACTGTAATCGAAAAGTTTTCCTACCTGCTTCGCTGTCGTTTCATAGGGCATTGCATTAGTTCACCAATTATACCCTATCTCGTGTTTTTTTTTGTTACATGAATGTAAGGTGATAAATCTTACTCTTTAGGTTCAGAGACCATGAAATATTATGATTTAAAATAACCCTTTAAAAAAAATATTTCATACCGAAACATATTAAGAATCTAACCCGAGACTTTTTGCATGGTAGACATTTTTATAGTCATTATTCAAGAAATTAAACAATAAAAAAAATTTACTTTACATTATAAAACATAAAATATTAAACATCTTTGTCCCGATAAACTATCAAATAACAGTTTGTCTTCAGGTACTCAGACTCTAGTTATTAAAAGAGTAAAGATGTCGTATTGTATACATATAAAATAATAAACACACAGATTATGGTTTTGATGTGTTAAAAATAAGAATAGCATTTTAAAAAACTTAAACTGAAACAAGATAAAAAATATCTATATTCTGAAAATGATCATTAGGTGGATAAGCTTTCTTTTATCAAACTGGTTATACTTCACTCTTTTTTTCTCTAATTATACTTGATGCAAAATAATCTTCTGAAAATACACTGTGTTTCTAGGGACAAATCAATTGACTTATTGCCCTTATTGGACATTCCTTACTCTTGTTTTTTTTTCGATTCGGGTTTTGAAAATTATGTCAAAAAGATAAAATCAATACAAACCTTTCACCCTTATTAATGAAAGAACAGTAATTGGCGCAATTTAGTCAGGATCCGTGTTCTAGGTTCACGATTCTTAAGGGATACCTATTCAACGGGAATCTCGTACAACTGAATGATTAGGTAATAGTAAGGTGATATTTAAATAAAAAAACATGTGTTTCAGTCCATAATCTCTTTTAATAATTAATTATTAGTACATTATTTACATTTTCTTTTCATGAACATTTTTTTCATGTTTTTTGCAACTGTACGGTCTGGCAAATTTGAGTCCACAATATTTACAGGCGTGGTTCTTCTCTGAACTGTGAGATATCATGTGGTTTTTCAGAGCCCTAAAAAAATACAAACGTATTAAATACATTTTCATAAGTAAAAATAAAACAACATTATAATAGATTTTTATCACACACCAGTTGAGTACAACACTCAAAGAAACATTATATAAACTCTCCCTCCTCTTAAATCTAAATGCAGTTTTTTTATTGGATTATTGCACATCATTTATACAAATGAAAAATATTTTCAATGATTTCTGTAATGTAACTGATGTATTAACTATAAAGTGTTACAGATTATACTTGTAATAATTATAATTATTTATTAATTATTAAATGTACAAAATACACATGAGAAAATATTGACTTCTCTACACTGAGATTGTATTATAACCTAAACCTCATTTTCCATAGGTAACTAATAGTGCAAAGGTCACTGTAATTAGTAAAAATAGTATTATTTGATTGATAATAATGAGAAATGAAGCCCAGTCACTACCAGACTAGATTTACATACTGACCTTACTTTCTTTAATCTGACTTTTTACATGTTTATTTTCAAGTGTCAGGTTAGATTTCCTCTTGCCATGTCTAAGTCTATGTTTAAGTTTTTCATATCCTTATTGGCTCTACAATCCACACCTACTCAGCACCCCTGTCCTAATTTTGCCGCCGTTTGTCTCAGCTTTGCATACTGTCCGGATCTAGGAGAAATACTAGTAGATAAAATAAAAAAGTCTCACCCATTATCATAAAAGGTTTTGCTGCAGACGAGGCAGTGGATGTCTTTGATACCGGAGTGTTTTTTCTCGTGTAAACGCATATTGGAGGAGCTCGAGAATCGTTTGTCACACTCTTTACATTTATAATTCTGCTCTTTGGTGTGCGACCTGCCAGGTAAAAATATTTATATTAGAGTTACTAATAGTTTTAACCGTAACAACGGAATATCAAATAAAACTCGGAATATTTTTTTACCATAAATGTTTTTTTAAGCCTTGCGATGAGAAGAAGCCGCTGGAACAATATTGGCAAATAAAAGTTCTTTCTTTTTCGTGAACGCTTCTCCTGTAAAAGCAAAATTAAAAAGAAATAAATATTCATAACTATTGAAAAAGTGAAGAGGTTTCTTCATCAACCCCCTTTCCACACCCGGTGGTGGATAGGGCACTACATTGGTAAACCAAATGCAGCTTAGTTCGATTGCCTGTTACATGAAGGTAAGGTATTTTTATGTATATTTTTTTTTGCACCATAACAGGCCAGGAAGCCCAATTACAGTGGCGTATTACATCACAGAATACCCAGGCTCTCAAGCCTTTTTTTTTCTCAAAAAATCACATTTAATTTTTGTGTTCTCACCGGGAATCAAACCCGGAACCTCCCGTGCGTGAGTTAAGAATGGTAGGCGAATGCGTCAACCACTACATAAGAAGGCGGACTTATCCCCACTCGATTTCCTTATTCAGGGTTATTACCTGAGAGCAGCCATCGATTCAAAAACACTCATCCAGAGTTCTAGTTCTATTGCACACACAGAACTGTATTCTTCATCTGCCGGACACAGAAAAAAGAGAGGTTCAAATGGAGAAGTTAAGGCTCTGTTATGTTTTACCGCAACAGAATGCCTTAAATTTTATTTTAAATATAAATATTAATAAACAAGACAATGTTTAATATTTAATAAAAAAAGTTTGCTTAATCTAATCTAAAGTTAGTAGAATATTTGAGCATTTACTTATGAATATCTCTATTGGATTTATTGCGGAAGGTTTTGTGACAAACGGGGCACGAGAAGGAGCGCTCCTTGGTGTGTGTGGTGAGGTGAAGGCGGAGAGTCTTCATCGTGAAGAAGCTTTTTTGGCAGTCGTGGTGCGGGCAGGAGTGAGGTCGAGGTATGTTGGAATGCCTCAACTTTATATGCTCATCCCCGTGCTTGTAAGCTAAAAATATTAACAAAAAATGTAACAGAAATATATTCAACCGCTAATATTACCTATGATGTGATACAGGTAAGCATTTTTGGGAACGTTTAATGTTCATTTGTTGAGAAAAAACATTTTCATTATAGAGTACAGCGTATCTTGATCATTTTAGTTACATGAAGGTAAGATGATCAGTCTTACGCTTCAGGTACCAGTCCAGGAACTATGAAATATTTTAGTGCGAAAACACGCTTTTAAAGAAATATTTTGTTTCAACCATGTAGGCATTCAAACTAAATTATAATGAACTTCCACAAATAATTTTGAATAACAAACTACTTGAAAATTTAGTTTTTCTGAATAGGTGAAATAAAGTCAGAATTCATTTCTGTATGGAAGTATTAAATACTGTAATTTACGTAAACTCAATTAACAATATCCATTAAAAAATTCAAACACTTACTACACAGGAAAATCTTTATAGAAATGTTAAAATCATAGTCTACAAAATAGACGAATTCAAAATATGAAATACAATATTATGTACTCTTATTGCAAATTTGGCAGTGGTATCTCTGTCCGAGGTGGAACGTGGAGATGTGCCGCTTCCTCGCGTTATAGCACAGGAACACCTTGGGGCAGTCGGGGCACGGCAGGCGGCGTGCGGTGGCGCTCGGCACGTGGCGTCGGTAGTGCGCTCGCCAATCCCGCACCAGCTTGCCGCACTTGTGGCACACGGACGGCGCTTTCTCTCGACCCTTTTCCACTTTATTACCTGCAAACAACATACAGATTTGTGACAGGAAGCTCCTTAACAGGATGTGTCGTCGGTCTTTTTTCCTAGAAACGTATTCCAGTATTGTCTGTGTATTATAGCAATAGACTGATGATTTTTTGATACACTCAAGATATCGATGCGCGGTATACAAATATGATAACTCAACAATGCTTTGAGTATGTCCAATTGTTTGTAGACAAGCTGGATTCCTCCTTAGGGAGTTGTTTAGATCTAAATTTGTTGCAATAGAGGGAAAATAATTTTGAGAAGGGAATATGGAAGTCTGTTTATCCGAACTCCAGTTATCCGGATTGCCAAATATCCGGATAGTTTTCAAGAAATAAAAAATAAAGGCGATGTTATAAAAACAAATAAAAAAGGAATAAACGAGTTCCTTTAATGTGATTTCAATTCGCTGTATTATATCAAAAGCAATATAAAAGTGGTATTAGAGTAAATTTTTCATTTTCTTTCAAAACGTTGTCTTAATTGTTAGTCCAACTATTCGGATTTCCGCATATCCGGATGATGTCTGGCACTCATTTATCTGGATAGTCAGAGTTTTACTGTACTTAGTAAATTATTTAATCATTTGAGAAAAAATAATTTTACAAACCTCTTTTTCTGGATTTCAAAGGGACATTATCTTCTTCACTATAACTTCCATCTGAAATTCTGTCTCCATCGTCGTCTCTTGCAGAAAGCTTTTCTACGTGAGGGTCACCGTTTGCAATGTCCCCGCAGTTGCTTCCCGGGGCTGTCCTTTCCGAAGTATTCTCATCTTCTCTCTTAATGTCGCACTCTTCCTTTAACTCTTCCTTGATTTCGATCGAGACAAACTTCTTTCGTAAGTCTTTTAATGACTTTTCAGCCAGGAGTTTAAATTCATATGCTGATGATAATTTTGCTAAACAAGTTGCGCAAATATTCTTCGGTAAGAGGTCTTCATCGTTAATCTAAATAAAAGAGAAAACTAAGATTTTGTTTATTTGTATATAACAGAATTATTCTCCAGTATTTAAATAGAACCGGGACCTTGGACAAGTGTTTTCCACTCAATTGCTACTCTCAGATAAAAATCCTGAAAATGGAAATCAAATGAAGATGCGTCCACCTCGTGGTGTAGCGGTTGGCGCATTAGCTAACCACGCTTGAGGTCCTAGGTTCGATTCTTGGCAGGGTAGACATGAAATATTGCTTTAAAAGGTGATTTTACACTATTTCACTGTCTCTGCAATATTTCACTGTCCTTGGTCTCAATTTGAAACTAGCACTGTATTCCTTCACTGCCATACTGGGAAATTAGAATAAGGCGATTGTGCTGACCATGTGTATTTGATTGATCACAAATTGACAATACTGCAGTTAGGGGTACAATGAAAGCTTTTTAAGTTTCTTTGTTTTGTTGTTTTCGCGGTTTGATTGTAAAGAAATATTACATTTTCACTTAGTTCATTTAAAAAAAATTGATAGTGATATGCGAAACTGAAGAAAGACACAAGTCTTTATAAATCGTTTCAGGAAAGGGGTGGATGCTTTCATTGTCCTTGGACTGGTACCCGAAATCACCGTTCCTTCCATGCAAAAAAATGATCTGCTGAATTGAAGTACTATAAATAAATAAAAACTTGTATAAATTGCAGGTAATAGAAGTCATTCATAATGACCCCACCCAACATGATGGTGTAAATTGCAGGAGATAGACGTCATCACTATGACCCCACTCAACCTGATGGTATAGATTGCGAGTGATAGGCGTCATTACAAGATCCCTGTCTTTATCACTGCGTAGGTGATAGAGATGATGATTGCATTGAACTTTTAAAATTATGGTTTGATTCATTAATAATTAAATCTCGGTGAGTGGTCCCGTGGCTAGTGTCGTGGACTCACAGATCAAAGGTCCGAGTTTGGCACTTGATTCCCATTTTCTAATAAAAAGTTAAATAAGTTTACGACTCGTTGAAAATGGGCCCCGAAATTAAAAAATTTGAATAAATCATAAGAACACAAATATACATTTAAAAAGAGATATAATTACATGATGATCAGAATGATGGATTTCATACTTATTATAAACGGCAGTTTAGCATGTGAAATAAATGTTCTGACATCTAATTGACACGGTGTAGGAGAAAAAAACAATCAAACCTGAAAAGAAAGCACAGCACCCATCATCTCGCAGCAGGAGACTTTAGTTAAGCTCCCTAAACCGAATGTGGAAAATATGTTGTGATGGGCACTCTGGTCAAGACACGTTCGGCATGAAAGTGTTGTATTTGAACCCATTATTTTGTTATTTTAAAATCATTTTGCTGCAAATTCCAAAATATTGATCGGGATTTGTTGACATTTGATACCTGTCAGCTGTCAGTGTCAAAATGGCTCATTGGGTTGTGTTCTTTTATGCATAATGATCACATTAGGTTCTTTGAAACAAATTTGGATCAAATCAAACATACACGGTATCACCCAAAAAAATACATAATATTGATAACAGTGACCGTGAAAACCTCCGCACCAATTGTAATACTATTTAGAAGTCTAAAATATAACATAAAATCAGAGAAATTATGATACATAATTCAAATTTAAAACTAAACAAATAAAATTGAACTATAAATCATATTAATAAAATTTGATGGCGTACATTCTTAAATAAAGCATATTTTATATTGTAAAATTTACTTTGGTGAATACTAATCAAATTTCTTTTATTTTATATTTACACATTAATATAAATATTATTAAGAAAAAAATAAAATTTAATAATAAGGAATTTCTACAAAAGTTGGTCAGGATTATTTACCGTCAAACGTGACAATTTTGCCCACTTTTTCCAAACTTTAATGAAATCTTAGAATTTTTATTGACATCCATTTTGTTGAAAAGTGAAACTAATTATTCTGAGCATTTTTACAAGTACACAACGTTTGCTTTTCTCCTATTTATGCAATTTTCGAAGACAAAATACACTGGGCAAAATTATTTGCACATGTTGACAATTTTGCCCACGTGGTCATTAACTGTTATTTTAGGTTTTATCATCCTTATCATACGATTTATTATTACTTTCTGGGTGAAACATGCTGTTTCTGTTTAAAAAAATAGCATCATTGAGGCATCATCATGATAAAATCAAAAAATAGGTGGGCAACATTTCAACTATTTCCTCAATTTATTTTTCTATATAATGTGGATTTGTGTGTCAGGGAGGCACATAATTGGATTTTTAACAAAACTAAAGGAGTTTTTCTCTAATTATTTTACTTTGTTCGTGTTTGACTATGCATAAGCCAAACCGCGTTTGCAATTTTTTTACAAACCTTTTCAGTTCTGATGCGATTTTCGTAATTAAGGGGGAAAGCTCTCAAAACTATTTTTCTTTAAATGGGTAAGTAGAAAACAAAAAAATAATTCTTTGTTTTTAATTAAATACAGCAGTGCAATTATTTGCAAGATTACATATATTTTGAAATTGTATTTTATGTACAAAATTTGTAATATTTTCGATGTTTTCTTATATTTTTTGGCCTTTTAAAAATATTTATACAAAAAAAACATTTAAAATAAAAAAAATGGTTTTCATAATTTCACAAAAAAAGTCGGCAAATTTAATTATGTTAAACTTTTTTAATGTGGTCGGATATTCTTGCATTTTTCAAATTGTTTTTGAAAGGTAAAGATAAAAATTTGTAGAAGAATAACCATTTTTAATTTACTCACAGAAAATTATTTAATCTTGCAGTTTTTAAGGTTTACATTGAATTTATGAAAACCTTGACGCAAGGTGACAGCTTCAGGCAAAGATTTCACTATGTTCCAATTAAATATATCAGCAACATCCTCAACTTGAGGCGACACAAAAATACCATTACGTTTGCGTCTAATAAATGACAAAACAATATTAAAACTGTGATTGTTGAAACGCTAATAAGTTTACCGACTTAATATTTGTTGTTTTTCGTATCAACAGTGTTAAACTTTACTAAAATGAAAGCACCTTCTTTACCGTTATTAATTTCGAGCGGATCTGACACTATTTCTTCGTTTTCCTTGGCCTAAGTTTCGGAGGAACGTTGATATTCATCGTGATGACTTATAATGAATATCTTGAAATCTGTCGATTCATCAACACATCAACTAAGTTAGCATCAGAGTCTGTGGTGTCTGTGTCGCTATGTCAATTTTTTCAATGTTCTCCTTTTGTAAGGTATGGGTATCTTTTGATCCCGATGGCAGAAAAAAATCGGATGGAGTGTTATCCAATTGCTGTGTAGTATAAAAAGTTTGATGAAGAGAACAGCGTCTTATCATTTTCAGCGTGCATCTGAATAGAACCCCCATCAGAATTTTCAATCTTATTTGTTAAATTTTTGGCAAAAAGTCTTATTTCTGGGCCAGTTTAAACAAAACATCCGGTTGCCTCGTTTAAAATCATGTTTTAGTCGCTTACTTAATTTTGTTTTATATTTTCTACTTTGTTTAAGGTGCTTGCATTTTTTTCGGGTCGGCTGATGTATTTTTTTTTTGTAATCTGGTTTTTGTCTTCGATAATGTTTTTTTCGCAAACGGGTAGTTTAGCGTATAAAATAAAAAATGTTTTTAAAAAGTTGTATGTAGCGACAACCCTAGACGTGGGCACAATTGTCAAATCACTAGCTAAGAAATCAAAAAGAATTTCGCCCACTCAAATATCTATTGCGTTTGTTAAACTAGATAAACAGAAATACTTTCTATAGCGTTGTTTTTATTTATGCAATGAAATATATAAAATTTACTTGCCTCTTGCCTCAATACAAACTCAAAACAGACCTTCAATATTAACTTCAAATTTCATGTAATCAACCGAAACTGGCGGTAAACTGAATTTTGCCATGGAACTATCAAAATGTACTTATCAAATGTAATTTTAATAATACCAGTAATTTTTCTTACATGATTTTGTTAAAGATTTCGGCAGTGGGCAAAATTGAGATGTTTGACGGTACGATTAATATTATTCTTCCATGGGAATGATTTGAAAATAAAAAAATATATAAATATTGGTTGGTGTCAATGGTTCCATAAGCAAACTCCATGCATTGTAAAATAAGAATTAACTTAAAAAATACAATTAAATTATAGATCCGTGGGTACTATTTAAAATATTGTTGCTGATTTCATCGAAAAAAATTGTTTTGTTCATATTTAAAAATAATAATGAGTATTTTTTTTCTTTTATTTATGCATACTCGATTTCGCAAAATACTAGAGCAGTAAGAACATAAAATAATCGCAAGGAAATATAAGAACTGCCTTCATGTAAGTATTTATTTATACACGTAAATATGTACATTATTATCTACCTACCTAATGGACATGGCATTTTTTCAGAGCTTGTACATATTTGCACAATACATAAGTCTGAGGTTCAAATCACATTCGATTCAAACGATAATAGATGTATATACTCTAAGCCAGGGGTGCTCAAACTTGAACTGCTGGCGATCTACCTCAATATTTTTAGACTACTTACGATCGACTTGAGAGACTGCAAGTATGTGTGATGCAGGGTTGTCGTACATACACGATACACCCTACCTACCTAGGTAGGGTGTACCGTAGCATATATAGATATTAGCTTTCCGCACGGTCGATCGCGATCGACTGGTCGATCGCGATCGACCGTTTGAGCACCCCTCCTCTAAGCGATAATACGAGTAATTCACAAGCACAATAATTTAAAACTAGTTTAAAATGACCCGAAAATAAAAATATTTAGTTAAATCGTAGGTACAAATGCAAATTCCGTGTCCAGGCGGATGGAGAATACAGTTTTGTGTGTGAAATATAACCAGAGTCCCGGACGACAGTTTTCGACTCAAAGCCTACTCTTAGATAAAAAACACGAAAAAGGAAATCGAGTGGCGATAATTCAGCCTTGTAGTGTAACGGTTGGCGCATCCGCCTACCACTCTCGACGTCCCGGGTTCGCTTCCTGGCAGGGTTGAGGTGAAATATTGGTTTTTGTGGTGGTTTAGCACTGCAATATTTCACTGTCCCTGAATTGGTACCTCAAGCGCAAGAGTGATCATCTTACCTTCCATGCAACAAAAATAATCGAGATACGCTGGCATTAGACTGCCAATACAGTGCTCTATGGACCACTGGGTGAGGATTAGAGATGCAAGGTGGTAAAATTACCGCGGTATTTTACGGGAATTTGACCAGATTTTGGTAAAATACGGTATTTTTCGGTAAGAAACGAATTTGACGAACTAATTTTTATTTTAATTAAAAATTTAGGTAAAATTACGCAATTTTACATCCATTCTGATAAAAGTATTGAAATTTACAAATATACAGGCGGTAGGTATTACAAATACTTTAAACAGCGTACATTATAATATAAAAATAATTTAATATTATATAATGCTACTTCAGGTTAGCCTGCTTAACGAGGCATCAAGTTCTCAGCGTCTTAGACCTCCGCTGCTAATTTAGTTGGTAGTTCATGTCACAACTACGAGATGCGTACCTGACTTGTGAGGATGCACAGGAGCTGGCATCCGACCGAGATGCCTGGAGGATCTTTGTGAACACCATATGCTCCAACTAGGTAGCGGACATGGAATGATGATGATGATGATGACTTTTGGTAGGTCAACTATCAAATAATTAGTAAAAAGTTAGTGCTAATAGCGCTTTTCCGTTATTTTGATAAAATGTATTTCATGTTCAAACGTGTATCTTGGAAAGTATCGATCCTACGAAAAATAAATTTAGTACGATTTTTAAGTAAATTTTATTTTCTCAGACTTTCGTATATTTTTTTTCTTTAAAATACGTCCCTGAAGGCAGGGACGTAATTATACACAAAAAACTGATTTTAAGCACCATTTTTTTAAAATCGTGGCATGAGCGGTGGTCGTTCAAGGTCACAAACTTAAGGTTTAACTTAGGACCCTATGTCCACCGATCCTGTTAAGTTTCAAAACATAATAATTCTTTTACTGAATAACCTTGAACGTCCCATACTTCTAATAAATCTCGACAACCACCAGATGGACCTAAACCTGGTTTTTGCAGTCATGTAAAGTGTCCTAAAACAAAGCTACTCGTATTTGTTATATCTTTGAAAAATAAAAATAAGTACGTCAAATTCGTTTCTTACCGAAAATTACCGTAAAATACCGTAAATTACGGTATTTTACCGCGACTTTTGGTTAAATTACGTAATTTTACATCCATAGTGAGGATAGATAAATTATGATGATGATGATGACGAATGAAAATATTTCCTTCTATTGAAAAAATCCAGCAAACATAAGTAGGTACTTATGCTAAAAGTTCTAATCAAATACTGACATTAATTTGTTGGTGGAAAGGGGTATGATTTAAAGAAAAACATTATTTGATATATAACACGTTTAATAATATGTTTTATTTGCATGAAATAGTACATTTTTGTATTCTTACATATTATTATAAAACATTTAATGAAATTATAAAGCAATAGATTCTTTTTAAGGGTCTCAGTTTAAATAAATAGTGATATACAAAACAAACCATCACGCCGCGTAGGCAGAGGATAGAACGCCATAACACTCTATCTTGGCATACAGACCTCGCTTTCTTTACATTCATAGATCTTTTCATGCACGCACGCCGATTATTCCTACTTTTGACATGTCCATCTTCAAGTATTTGATGGACTTGATCGTGCCATGTCTTTCTCGGTCTTCCTCGTTTTCTGCATACATCAACATTTGCATCGTAGATCTTTTTAGCAGTTCTTTCGCTGTCCATTCGCTCTACATGTCCAAACCAACGCAGCACCCCTTTCTTGATTCTGTCGATAATGCATGTCTCAGGCTTGCACACTTCACGGATCTCGACATTTGTGCACCTATAATACATCGTTTTACCACACATTCGCCTGAGGGATCGCATTTCGACAGCATTCAACCTACTTTCATCATCATTTTTCCAATTCCATACTTCACTCTCATACATTAGAGTTGGCAATAGAACTCCGTCGTGAACTGCTAGTTTAGCCTCCTGCGATAAACATTTGTTTGCCAAAGTAGATTTCAGTGCACCGTTCACCCTGTTCCCGGCACTCACCTTCCTTTCAATATCTTTCTCGGGCTTTCCGTCCCTAGTAAACATACTTCCCAGGTACACAAATTCTTCTACCTAATCCAGAATATCTCCGTTCTCACTGATCTCACATTTAGTTATATTTTCATCCCTTTCAAAAACCATCATATTATATTAAATTTCCCCTTTCAAAAACCATCATATCATATTATATCATTGGTATTATAATAAATTAAATCTTCGATTAATAAATAAATATGTTTCGCTTACTATTTAACTTAAATAGGTATTAAATAAAATAAAACTTAAAACTTTTCAAAGTAAATATTTGTTTTTAATCTATGGGTTATTAAAAGCTTTTATTGTCCTTGAGATGGGGCAATTTCAAAGAGTTTAATATAGAATTTTCAAGAATTTCTCCTATAAAATGATATTTTCTCATGGGATAAAAAGTAGCCGGCTCGATTGCCGGTCTTTCAACTATCGCAAAGCAAAAAATACGACGGTCCATTAGTCTTTATCGCCATTATTGGCGACGAATTATCGTTATTCTGTTTTGGTTTTAATAAACATTTCCACAAAAGAAATTCCCCAGGGAGTAATATTTTTTTATGATAGATGAAACTTCTCGGCTCTCCGGGTATCTTTATGCAAAAAATCACGTCGATCGGTCTTTCCGTTGCGACGAGAAGAAAACACAGGCAAGTAGTAGACAAACACACTATCGCATTCATAATATTAAGAATGGATTTAAAAAAATAAAAAATACTCCAATGAGGACTATCAAACCCATTTTACATTTTTATCATATCGTCAGCGAAATGAAATGCTTTAATGGACAAAGTGTGAGTTTTTCAAGAGAGGAAAAACAAAATTTTATAAAATCATATTTCACGTTTTTGTCAATTATTAATACCAAATTTCGTTGAACAAATAAATGTTGCGAAACTGAAATTGATATTTACATATTACTAACAGAACACATTTTTTTAAGCTTTAATTAATTTATTAATTTTTAATTTGTTTACACTATTAAACATTACATTGAATTTTTTAATACATTATAAAGTACATTTATAAACATTTTTTTTTTTACATAAAACGAACAAAATGCATCTTCTCTCCACCTTCAAAAAACGCCTGAAACATTATTATATGTATATCCCCAGAATCCTGAACTCCTGTGTGTTTACTCCTTTTTTTTTAAATGTTTTTTTTTATCTCTTTCTCTTTCCTTGGTTCCTCTTTCTCACCTTCCAAACTCATTATCTGATCCCACATTTTCCTCATCATTTATACGTATAACATAACGTACTTTTAAAAAATGTTATTATAAATGTGCAAGCCTTATACACCATTTAAAAAACAGCTGTTATTTTTAAATATTTTATTTTAACATATGATGTATGTATCTTTTATTATTTATTTATGGTTTTTTAATACAAAATTTTCACCAATCTCTTCTTTTGACTAGTCTGTTTTTTGGTTGGCTGGAATATATTGCTTTTAGCAATAAGTCCGCTAAAGAACTTATTCTTTGTTCTTGAAGTTTTAAATAAACAAATAAAAACAAACCTTCGCTTTAAACAGTCTTCAATTTTCCCTTACCTACAGCATTTTAAATTTCCGTCTACGATACGTACATATAAATAAAAATTTTAACATGTCCCTTAATTATTCCGTTTCTTGAAACTCATCGGCATTTTTATTAAAAAGCTTTCTTTTTACGGGCTTTTCGACGTTTATATTAGGAGACGTAAGATACACTTGCAATGGTTTGCAATTATTACTGTTGTAGTTGTTATTTGAGTTATTTTGCTTGCCCACTCCCTTGGGCATGAGTCTGTAGGGTCCCGGAGCTTGCGGAGTTTGCCGCTTACTTTGATCTGAAGATGCGGAGAACTGGTTTCGAGCGAAATGCGGCTCTGGGTGGTTTTGAAGATCCGATGCGACGTTCGATGTTATATTTCGAACAACGTTTGGCGGGACAACATTAGTGCGGGGTAAATTTTTTTGTTCCAGAATGTCGATTTTCTGAAAATTTTCAATCATAATATTATCTGTGATACTCTGCAATACCGCGTAACAATCAATTGATTTTATATACAGAGGATCTGAAAAATCATCCCGTTAATATTAACGGGAGGATTTTTATATCCTCTTATATATATATATAACTTACGATTTTAATTAATCGAAAATACCGTTGGAATTAATTTTAGTAAAACATTTCGGTTACATATGTTTTGAAGGAGGTACGTTCAGGGGGTAAAAGAACGATTGGAAGACCTAGACTGAGGTGAGAGGATGAAGTAAAAAAGGTGCAGCACAGCTTCTACAAGTTGCAAATTGGAAAATGGCTGCTGAAGACAGGCGGAGTTGGAGGCAAAAGTTGAAGGAGGCCGAGGCTCGATTTGGGCTGTAGCGCCATCGAAGAATAAGAGACCCGAATACATAAATATCACCAGACACCTTATCTATGTGTATTTGATCGACCACAAATTGACAATACTTTAGTAAGGAGTACAATGAAAGCTATTTAAGTTTCTATGTTTTGTAATTTTCGCGATTTGATTGTAAATTAATGTTATATTTTATCTTAATTCGTTCTGAAAAATTGATAGTGAATATGCGAAACTGTAGAAAGACACGAGTCTCTAATAACGGTTTTGGGAAAGGGGTGGGTGCTTTCATTTTATACCCCTATCCGCACCCGATGGTGCATAGACACTACATTAGAACACCAAATGCAATAGGGAAATATCACCCTTTTTTATATTTTCAAAATGATAAGTAAAGGTCTATCAATACTATCAAATTAGCATAGAAGATATTTTATTAGTAATTTTGAATTCCCGCAAAAACGGTAATTCCTTCGGCGTCACTTGGAAAAAAAAGTTTATAAAAATCAACGCGTGGGTCATTTAGAGAGCCAGGGTGGGTCAGTGTCTGACCCACGAGCTATAGGTTCGCCATTACTGCCCTACGGGGTGAAATCCAGTGGTGTAGTCCTAAACAAAAAAGTACCGGAGCGCACCGCCACCACTACGGTGAAGTGAGAGGGAAGTGGGAGGAAGGAGGGACACACACACAGACACACATGTTTAGACTTTTTCCAGTTATCGGCAATAAATACGTTTGTTGTTATTTCAAATTGTTTGAAGAGACTTGAGTAGATTTTTTTTGAAACGTAATATTTGTTTCTGGCCAGAGCTGGAGCGCCGCTCCGCTCAGATAAAAAGTGCCAGAGCGCCGCTCCGGTGCGCTCCGGCCCGATTACACCACTGGTGAAATCCAGTCCTTATCTACAAACATTTGGAAAAACTCCTATATTATTTCATACATACATTTTTGTATCTTTCAGTCATTGCGCGAACTTCATCCTTGAGGCACATGTATTGCGCATGCGCACGTTGTAATTTTTCTTCATAATCCAACACAAGTTTATTAATCTAAAATGGCGACAAAATATTAATTTTCACTGTCGTATTTTGAAATTATCATCACTCTTGGATATGAGATATCTGATATCTGATATGAATAATAATAAATAATTTGTATAAAAACGGCCTTACCGCTTTGACTCGTACCTCATGGTTTAGATACAAATAATATATTTTTACTAACGATATTATTTTATTTTTTATTTAATTTCACATGTACTCTCCTAAGGCTCTTAGAAAAATAACTTAAGTACGAACATACTTAGTTATATTTTTATTAAAAAATAACACAATGTTTTTTTCAAAAGATGTGTAAGAACCAAAAAAGCATACTGTAATAAATAAAAAAAACTCAACGTTACAGAAAATAATGAAAACGCATTATTGGTTATGTAAAAACTAAATACAATATTAATTATTTAAAAAAAAAAAGTTTTATGTACAAAATCAAAAGTAACAACAAAAACTATATGGAATTAAAGCATTTAAAATTTTTTAAATTACAGTAAGAGTATAAAATATAGTAAGAAGGTATAGGTACTCGTTAAAAATAGACAAAATTTTGCATAAAAAATAACATTAATCAAGTATGTATAAATATAAAAATACAAGTGAAAATAAGTTTAAACCTACTCTGGGGTTAAGACACTTATTAATAATAAAATTGAATACAAACATACTAATATTGCACACCTCATAACATTTTTTAGCGAACGAATTGATTTCAGAATCTACCCACTGTGCTTGCAAACGGTTACAGTTATTGTTTTTTTAATCAAAATATATTCTTCTTTTTTTTATACCTAATATATATAATCTTCTTTTTTTATACCAACTTTACTTCTTAACACTGTTCTATCTTTTGTTGCTTTATATTGTATTTTTTAAATTTAATGTTGTTTATATACTTATATTTTGTAAAACTTTCATGTATGTGCGTGAAAAAATAATAATAAAATAAAAAAATATTATTTAGTCAAAAATAAGAACAACGAGCAGTTGGAACGCTCTTTTTAATTATAATTTTATTTTTTGAATTTTATTATTAATTATTTGATTTATTTTGTGTATCTGGAAGTATGGAAAGATGGAAAGGGATGGAAAGACTGAGAAAGATATTGAAAGAAGGGTGAGTGCCGGGAACAGGGTGAACGTGCACTGAAATCTACTTTGGCAAACAAATATTTATCGCAGGAGGCCAAACTAGCAGTTCACAATAGAGTTCTAGTGCTCTAATGTATGAGAGCTAAGTATGGAATTGAAAAAATAATTATGAAAGAAGGTTAAATGCTGTCGAAGTGCGATCCCTCAGGCGAATGTATAGTAAAACAACGTATATGATAGGTGCACAAATGTCGAGATCCGTGAACTATGTAAGGCTGAGACTTGCATTATCGATAGAATCAAGAAAGGGGTGTTGCGTTGGTTTGGACATGTAGAGCGAATGGACAGTGAAAAAAAGGATCTACGATGCGAGTGTTGATGGATGCAGAAAACGAGGAAGACCGAGAAATACATGGCACGATCTAGTCCATTAAAAACTTGAAGATGGACATGTCAAGAATAGGAATAATCGGCGTGAGTGCATGAGAAGATGCATGAATGTAGAGGAAGCGAGGTCTGTATGCAAAGACAGAGTGAAATAGCGTTCTATCCTCACTGCCTACCCCTACGGGGAAACGGCGTGATGGTTTTTTGTTGTTATTTAAAAAAAAAAAAAAAACTTTTTGTATTTTTTATTTATATGGCGTTCCGGCACCCGTCAATTTAATGAATAATTAGTACTGTGATAATGACTGAAACTAAAAATTAAAATTATTATATGTGGAATGCGAAAATTTATTATCACAATAGTTCAGAGCAATCTACCTTATTTTTTTATTTATTTCATATTTACTTATCTTTTTTTTATTATTATTTTTTTATACATATTAAAAAAAAAAATTACAACATCAAAGTAAAATAGAGTATTAAAAACATAATAAAGGATAATTACTTAGGAATCAAATACTAATTAATGAAATACATATTAACAGTAAAAATAGTACACGAAAAAATCCTACAAAGGCATGGCCTGTTCGAACCCCATACAAGAAATGTTTATGAATTTTTGCTACTATAATAAATAGACAGGAATAAATTTTTTGTCTAAAATAAGAAAGAGAAAATAAAATATTCTGTAAAAGATTATAAGGTACCTTTTTATTTTATTGTCCGAAGTCATTAGTTTATTGGCAGTAGCAAATTGAATATACCCATTACTAGTTAACATGTTTTCCATACAAAAGGTCTCTAAAGTAGCTTAACAATGTATTAAAAATAATGTGTTAATTGTTGAATTTTACCATTTCATCTTTCACTACAAACAACTGTAATTTTTCTTCTTCCTGTCTTCTAGCGTTACAAACTGCCTCAGAGGTTACAATATTCAATTCATGTTTCAAATTTTTCACTAGAAGAAATGGCGATATTAAAAAAATAATAAAAAACAAAACATAAAGAAAACCAAAATATTTCACCTTCAGTAGTATGTTCAACTTTGTATAATTCAAGTTTTTTATTAAAGTCATCTTTTAGCGCTTTTTCCTCAACTTTGTGAAGATTTACGAGTTCATTTTGTTCCTAAAACATGAAACAACACTGTTAAAAATATAACTCAGACAGATGGCAACAAAATCGAAAGTGTTGAAATTTACTTGTTCTAAATCGAAAATACGTTTTTCTCTCGCCGCTATATCGTCTTTGTAATGTTTGATGTCATTTTTTATTGCAACAAGTTTAGATATGATTGTTTGTTGCTCTGTTATAAGTTTCTTTGATTCTGTCAAATTAGTTCGTAGCGTATCGACAGTTAATCTTGTATTTTTCAATTCATCGTGCACTCTCCCAATTTGTTTTTCTAATTCTTGACGGTCATACCAGCATTTCAAATAACTCTAGAATAAACATTGATTGTACTGCCATAAACACATATAAAGTAATTGAACATTAAAAATATAAAATTAATACTTCTTTCATAAAAGATATTTCTGTTATGGCTTTATAAATATCACAGTCTCTAGATTGCCCTTTTGAAGGATTGCTCTCCATTTTGAATTACGGCAATTCCGGAAAAATTAGAAAATATTTACCATAGAGATATTTCGAAAATAAAACGGCCCGGAAAGATAAAAATAATTTTGAGCGATCTAGTTATTCTATGGCAATATGTAATAGTGTTGTGCCGTACAATACTTATATATCGAATAACCGATATTTCAGTATTCATAACGTACATATCGAGGCTACACTGACAGAATGCATTAAGTCAACAGTGTTTATATATTTTTAAATATAGATGCAAGATATTGATTAAAAATTTTATACTATCCCTAGAATAAGGATTACTCTCTCAAAACTTTGGAAATGGTGGGAGAAATAATAAAAAAGTTTTAAGTGCGATTACCTCGGAACTTGTTTTGATGACTTAATGCATTATGTTAGTAAAACCTCGGTATGATGTAAATAAAAGTTTTTCTTTTTTACTAAAAAAAATTTCATTTATGTCTATTTATTTAGTGTATCCCTGGATAACTACTCCGATATGGCAGAAGTGGTATTAGCATAAAACAACATGACTTTATTATTTAAATAAGGGGAACGGAAACGATGGAGGATGATTTTAACTTCGAAGTGTTATATGCCCCTCGCACAAAAAGGAAAATGCTATAAACAGAGGCATAGCGCACTGTTGGAGTAAGCTTATAAGGTCTTTGCTGGCTTGAAGGTTTTGAAGACTTCTTCCACATGTTGAAAATATATGTAGTTGGACAATACCGGAGTGGCTTCGAACCAAATAGATCAACAATTGGCGGGTGAGAAAGTTGACTTCATGACATGGGGTGAAAAAATGGTTTAGGTTGCATGGCTGAGGCATTTGCACATCATTTTAAAACAGTCTATAGCAATGAACCTCCGCATCTGGATGTTAATATTGCTAAGCAATGTTCATAGACCGGTGCACAGTTAATTGATGTTCAACATATCAATAAGAAAGATGTGGCTGATATTATTGAAAAATTAAGGGTAATACTAATTCTCTCGGTCCAGATTTTATTCCGACATTCTTCTTAAAAGGTTGTGTGGAACTGATAAAAAACTACTTTATTTTTGTATATTCTTTCCATTATACGGGGGGCATTTTTAGTTCGAAATGTATATGTTATTTTAAATAAATCAATTGAATTGAAATAGAGTTACACAAAAAACGATTCGACAATTTATAAATTAAATTTATTTACAATGTTATTTGTTAGAGCACACATAAGAATACGTTTATGCACTACTTCAAGCAAAATAAAAAAATGTTGGCTTTGATCATTGAATAAACTATGCCCTCTTCAAAACAATTAATAAATTTAGGTAGCTATGTAAAAGATTTGTAATTCTAATTGTTTCATTTTTTTAAAATTAGTAATCATCGCTGAAAAATACATTGAAGTATTAAAAGGGTGCTTTAATGCGTTTGAGAAAATTGCAGACGGCTTGGAATTTCTAGTGTACAAAGTACATGAGTTTTTATATTATTGATTTTTAAACCCATCCACGCGGAGTAACCTATTAAGCCTCTCAACAGTGACGTGAGAAGACCTCCGACTGATTGAATCACTAATTATAAACTGCATCATTAGCAAACTCTAGGTAGCAGAGTTTTTAGAAGTAGGAGATGGATATTCATTGATCTAGTGGAATTGACTTCCTTATGAATATTATAAAAAAGTAGTGGTGCAAGGACGCAGTTTTGGCAAACTCTGGTGATGATCTCAAACCAATGTGTGACAATATTGTTAATTATTCTGATTCGACACTCGCTGTTCAAGTAAATGGCTTAATCTTCTTTAGATATATACTTATTGTAAATTCATAATGAAGGTAAATAAAGCTAAAAAAAAACATATGGTATTTATTTTAGTCCCTATTCGAATTGTAAGAACTCCTGAGATTAATAAATAAAATGTAAATAAAAAAAAATGATTAATATTATTAATTGACAATTCTTGATGGAATTCCATGGTAATCACAAATAACTAATATTTACAAATAAGTTATTCATTAAAAATAGTTGGTACACTTCCACTTATTTGTTTGACAAATTAGCGCTTTCACCCTCTAATAGGCATCTTCAGACCAGTCTAAAACCAAGTATTTTTAATCAATAACTTACATGTAAATATAATAATGTGTTTTTAATTAATTTATAACCATTTCAAAATGTTTGTCTATACTTCATTCCTCATCTTCAACTTATTGAGAGCAACAAAAAGGAAAGTATTATTATCCTGTTGAATTGAGGCCCGAAAGAGAACAGATGTTGGAAGAAATTGAGGGGTGCGGAAAATTATAATTACTCGAGCATATTGTTCTTGTGGAGGCAGAGTACGTGCACTGATGGATCATTTGACCTTGGTGGAGGCAAAGTGTTGGCTGTTTGTGTTGTTCACTCCCTCCGGGGGCCCGGTTATGTCAAAATATCCCCTTTGTCTCGGTAACCTTTGATTGGGCCAACCTTTTAGTATTTTTGTGAAAAAAATATATATCTGTATGTATGTTAATTTATGTTTTGTTCAGTATATAACGATGCGTAATGTTTGATAACTTTGTAAATATTTATAATGTTTTATTTAAAAATATTTTTCCATAGAACTGTTCCGGACTTCCGGAGGCATTGAGGGAGACTAAGGTAGGAAAAGTTTGTATATTTATTGATTGTACGTTCCTACATTTTGAGCCAAAACTGATGCCCACTTTCGGTGATGTGTTCGAAAAGGATCCTGAGCGGTGCTTTCGGGCGGATCTTTCATTTTTCGGTTAGTTCTGAAAGCTTATATTTTTTGCCGCTCGATCACCAAATTAAGAAATTTCAAGTAGTCGAAGTATGCGAGTCTCCCCCAGAATGTACGAGACAAAAAAAATTCTTAGAACATTACGGCTGATTTTTAAATTTACACCGACAATAAATTTAGATAAAATTAGAACGATGTTTATAAAACCAAACCCGAAGTAAAAATTGAATTTAGTTGTTTATGGTACAATTATAGCTGTCAAATAATGATCAAGACAGTTTAAATCTTCAAGAAGACCTTAATAGATTAAACACATATTGCATTAAAAACAGATTGTCTATTAACATTAACGTAATTGATAGCCCAGAAATTGTTAGAGACATTTCATATCGAGTCCTTGTCCGTAGAACTCGTCAATCTGTACTCTTCGACATTCCTAACTCAATGACTAATTATTTAAAAAATAGCACTCTATGAAGAATACAGATTACCTATAATGACAGTTTTAGTGACATCGACATACTACATTGTAAATACCATATTTTTATCAGATCTGTTAAAGACATTTTAAATTTATCTCCTGCTTGACTTTTAACTTTTAATTTGATTTTTAATTTTATCATTCAATTTTAACTTTTTAAATTTTATTCTTAATTTGAACTTTTAACTTAATTTTAATTTAAACTTTTCATTTTAATTTTAACTTTAACTTTTAATTTTAAACACTTGATTTCAACTCTTAATTTATACCTACTTACTTACATCTACTACCTGCATCTAATAATTTATTGTTGGTTGTGATTTATTACAATTAAATTTAAATGTTCATGGAAGCAGAGAGAGAGGGAGGAAAGAAGTGTAGCTATACAATGTCTTATCCTTTTTATGTAATATTTTTATTTTTACTTTTTTAGAATTAAATTATTTTTCCCCTCTCCTCCTGCATTCATTAGTGTGAAATCTGTAATTGGTCTTACTTTTTTAAATTGTTCTTTTGTGCCTTGTTTTATATAAAGACATAATAAATAAATAAATATTTTTGAAAACATATTGTTATTTAAAAAAAGTAAAACACCTGGATAAACTATTAACTTTAACATTGTGCCTAAAGATTTCGTAACCATTTTTAATAACAAGCATGTTTTTTTTTATATTTGGAAAATCGTTTCTAGTTCCTCGATATTCAGTTGCATAACAAGCTGTATGTGTTAAAAATCTTTTTCTGCTTGAGATCGAAAATGAATAGGCTCGACGAGTTCCTACTTAAGTAGTTATATAAATATAAATTACAAGAGATCCGTACGATATTTATTAAACACGACATACTTTTTGAAAAACTTAGGAATATAGGAATCCTTAATAAGGAATTGGAACTGTTCAAAAGTTACATGAAAAACAGAAAGCAAATAGTAAAGATTAATAATAAATCTAGCGACGAAACCGAAACTTCATATGGCGTCCCTCAAGAAAGTATACTTGGACCAATTTTGTTTCTTATCTATATAAATGATCTTTGTAACTTATCTATAAAAGGCTCTATAATTAGCTTTGCTGATGATACTGTGATACTATCTCAAGGAAGCTCATGGGATATTGTATTTGGAAAGGCTGAAAATGACTTAAACTTAGTAAAAAAATGGTTAGACTCAAATTATCTAACACTAAATCACTCGAAAACAAAATACATAACATTTAAAATTAATAATAAAACTATATGTAATCCAAATCTTTCCTTAACTATTCACAGCTGTAATTATAATAATCGAATTCCGAATATTGAATGTATTTGTAAATTATTGGACAGAGTAGATTAAATTAAATATTTGGGAATTTATATAGATGGGAATTTAAGATGGACTCATTAAATTAATCATATTAAAAATAAATCGAAAAAGCAAATTTACTTTTTTAAAACCATAAGAAATATAATTAGCCTAAAAGAACTTGTAAAAATATATTACGCAATTACTCAATCAGTTTTGGAATATGGGATAATTGGATGGGGATGTGCAAATGACACACTGATCAAGCAAATAATAATTGGACAAAAAGCTTTAATAAAAATTATTCTAAGAGTCCCAATCAGAACTAGCTCCCTCGGTATATTTGAAAATCTCAATGTAAATTCTATAAAACAACTTTATGCAAAAGCTTTGTTACTTTACGCACATAAACATTATTCTCTACCTTCCGTCAAAAATACAATAGTTACTAGATACTCCACCCTGATGCTACAAAAAAATAAAAAAATAAATACAACCTTCGGTCAAAGAGGATTGACCTACTACTCGGTTAAAGTGTACAATCTACTTCAATGGATAATAATCCATAAGGACAATAAGTAAGTTATCAAAATATAAAATTGCTATTAAGAAATGGATAGTGGAGGTAGGTTGCGCACGGATCAATGAGTGGATCAAGCCAAATATGTAAAATGTATGCACTGTTTATGAATTTTATTAATTAGTCTATACAAATTGGTTATTGATTGATTTGGTGTTTATTTTGTAGAACTCCATATTTAAACTTATAATTAGAAATCAAACACTGATTTGAGTCTACTGAACACTTTATTTTATTTTTACAAATATAAACATATAAAAATAAAAACTTCGTGACAATTGTTTTGTTCGACATTCGTTTGAAAATGCCCTAATAAGGCGAAACAATTGTCACGAAGTTTTTATTTTTATATGTTTATATTTGTAAAAATAAAATAAAGTGTTCAGTAGACTCAAATCAGTGTTTGATTTCTAATTATAAGTTCAAATTGGTTATGTTTTATATGAATATTTTTGTTTTTTATTTTGTGTATTATGTTAATTATAATTAGGTTAATTGGTTTAATTACGTTTTTTTTATTGTTCTTATTTTGTTAATTTTTTTAACTTTGTTAAATATATTTCATAACTTTGTTAAATATTATTATCTTAGGCATGTTTCACATTTTTGTAAAAAATTTTCCTCGCCACGGGACACCCCAGTGAGGGAACTTTATTCTGTATAAAAAAAAAGAATACAAACAATGTAAAAGTATAAATAAATAAAAATATCGACACAGATATATCGGCAATATTGTGATAATATAAATAAATTTAACAATATGTTTTTAATTTTGCACTTGAGAAAATCCATATGATTGCACGGTCATATAACTTTTAATTAGTCTGTAGCGTTATGTCTACGAGAAACAATTTATGGATTCCCTGCGGATAAATCAAGAATATTATTAATGTTAATTTTAAATTCTGAGAGTTAATTTGAAAATTATTAATGAAATTATTTATTTTGTTTATCTTTTCAATTGAATTTATACAAGTAACTTTGTTTATGTCTTATTTACAGTTGGCACCTTTTAAATTTTCTATCTGTATTGGTATCGGTATCAAAATTGACAGCCTCGTACTGTACTGGTCAGCGCGTTTGCCTACTACGCAAGAGGTCTCGGGTTCGATTCCCGACGTGGTTGACATTAAATATTTGTTTAAAAAGGTATTTTTACAATAGAATGTTTCATAGTCCTTGGACTGGTACCCGAAGCGTAAGACTGATCATCTTACCTTCATGTAACAAAAATGATCGAGATACACTGCGATTGGTGTACCAATGCAGTGCCTTATGTACCATTAGGTGCGGAAACGGAATGATGATGATGATAAAATTGCCAATACTTTTCTATAAATACATGGAGTATAGATACTAGGATTTTTAAAACAAATGGTAGTGGTGACGCCAGAGAGAGGCGCAAAAGTTGATTCCTCGATAGTCTGGAGAGCGCATGAACTAATCCAAGATGGTCCAACAAGGTCAGCCAACACACACACTATTAAGGACGTTTACTGCCACTTAATATACAATGGAAATTGACTCACCTGTGTTGAAGTGTTCCCCTAGCTCCACCAGATATTATTGAGGGAATGATGCAGATGTTTGGTTCTTTCTTTATTCGGCTTTGTGCATCAGGATTTCTGGATATTGGATGCGGTGATGATAATAATGCTATTGATACTAGCGATAACTATATATAAATGTATAAAAAGATAGTGGTATGAATATTATTTTGCTTTCAGTTTATCATGCGGATCACAGAAGAGATATTCTTTTGTTTTTAGGAAAAATACAGCTGTCAGTTTTATATTTGAATGTGGAATTTGTGAATTGTTGGAATGCGGTAGGTACTGCCAGGCTGCTCAGGTTCTTACTTCTCAAGGAAAAGAGGACAACCAAAACATATAAATGGCAGTAAACATTCACGCGTAACCAGGTAGTATCTAAATGTGTGTAAAAAAAACACCGGCAATAAATAAACACACACGCATTAGGACCATTTAGTAGTATTTTATTTTACGCAAGGATTATTAAGTGGAAGACAAAGGTAAACAGTACAAAATATATAATCATTAATCGGATCACATATCAGGATTTATTTATATGTATATCCATTGATGGGATAATACAGGTACAATAGATGATGCACAATTTTATGGTTTCGAGGTTATGTAGACCTTTCTTCATATTGTAATCGCTGTTTTGGTAGCGGCGCGGTTCACAGTGTCATCTTTTCCCTCGTGAGCCGTCCTCTGGTGGCGATTTCGGTGGTGCGCTCTGCCAAACTTGACCTCGCAAAACTTGCAAGCGTAATTCTTCTCCTTGGTATGGGTTATCATATGCATCTTTAGATTGCTGCAAAGTACAAAACAAATGCCATTTAATTTATTTACAATATGAAACGAGGCAGATATTTTTTGAGATCGAAATGATGTACATATCAATAAAAGATAAAAATTTAGTATTGAAAATTTGCCATTTAAATCGAGTTCTATTGTAATATTGAGAGTAAATTTTATGTAATATTCTTGGTTTCCATTTTTTTAAATTTTCGGGATATCTGCATAACCACATAGAGGTAAGGTCCTTACCTTTAAGGAAGGTAAAGCCGGATTACTCGATTTAATAAACTCTTCTATATAAATGTATCTACAACTAACTACAGTGCACACTCGCCTATAAGGAAAATTCATGTGTTTGCAAACGAATACGCAAATGATATAGATATATTTAATACAACACTTTTGAATTTTAAAAGGCAGTGTAACAATTTATTATCTCCAAATTTAAATAATTAAATAACACTATGTTGTTTTATATTGTATACCTTTTATTAACTTATATCTGTATTCTTAATTATTATCTTTCTGCATTCTTCTAACTTTAAGATTTTTTTAATATAACCGATGGGAAAAAATGAACTTCTGTTCTCTCTACTGGAATATATATATGTATGTATGAACTATTTGTAAGATTAGTTTTTATATATTTTTATTTTTTTATTCTTATTACTTCAATTAAATTTTTTGCTACTTTTGTGTAAAATATATGCCTGTTCTTTATATATAAATATATGTAAAAGCCTACAAGGCGTTTAAATAAATAAAAAAATAAGGTGATCAGGTTTAAGCTTTAGTCAATTTATTGATCAGTATAATTATATCCTCCTACAGCTAGTAGGTACATTATGTATAATATTAGAGCTGCATAATAATATATTATACATCAGTGACTCTTATTTCTCTTGATTCTTATTAACAGTTACTAAATTGTCCTAATTGTATTTTAGTCGTTAGTGATTCAATTTATTACAATATTTTGAGTTTGTCCAAATGTTTGTAGACAAAATACTGGATTTCACCCCCTGGGAAGTCATTAACTTCACTCTTTAACGTTTCAGCTCTTTAACTTCACTAAAATCAACAAATGGAAGAATTTGAGAAATATGGATGTTCAAACATAGGCAAAATGGTGAATGTTACACAGTGTGTAAAGTGGCCTCTTAAACCAGCCAATGACAGGTCATAACCCCTGTAAATGACTATACTTCCATATTTCCCACTCTAAAATGTTCCCCATCCCTGTTGTAATTTGTTATTCAATTAATTATTTAAACTCTGTAAAAATTTGATTGCACACTAGAATAACTGTTATTGTTCCTTATTACGAGGGAAGGCTAAAAAAGAATGCACACATGCTTGTAGAACGCGAACAAAATGAACTTCAGAAGAGCGCCTGGTGGCATATGGAAGTAACATTCCTTCTCTATATGCATGCGCAGGATTGAAGGCGTACATCTAGCGTATTATGAGAGGCGGAAGAATGAAGACGTATTCTGATGCTTCATCAACGCGAGTTAAATAGCGCGCTGTTTAAAGGCTACTTATAGAGACGATGCTGTTGATAAGTCTACTGTAAATTGATAGGTAGTAAAATTTGTTTTGTTTGGTAATGTATCCAAAATAAAACAAGTTTATTGGATTATTACGCGAAACGCGTCACAATATACCCTTTGTATATTTTATAAAAAATAAAGTAGAATTATAATCCAATAAACTTGTTTTATTTTGGATACATTACCAAATTAAATATGGAATTCTACCAATTGTCTGCATACACAATAAATAAGTAAAATGTGTGGTTGCGAGCCTGGAAAAGCCATAATTGTTGATGAAACACGCAGCAAACGTCCGATCATTGCCACAGACGATAAACATCGCAAACCCGATGACGATTTGATTCTAAATGATTAGCGAATAATTCAGAAGTGTATAGCAAACCATATTGGAATATCCAATGAACATGTCGGCTTCATTAATATGAACAATAATCTTGTAACATGACAACGATCGTCCATACACCTCGCAAGCAACTGAAGAGGTTTTGCAAAACCTGAAGTTTGAACAGATTCCACACCCTCCTTACTCCCCCGATCTTGCGCTTTGCGTTTTTTTTAATTTGGTAATCATTACACCTCGGACGATGAGGTGAAAGCAACTATCAAGTCCTGGTTTCCAGAAAAGTAGGAATAATTTTAAAAGAAGAAATGTGTTAGGCTCAACAGTGACTATGAAAAATAATATAACTTTGATGTATGTTTTGCCCAATCTTGCTATATGTTTTGATTCGTGTTCTACAAGCATGTTTGCATTATTTTTCAGCCTACCCTCAAACATATCCTTACTAACTTTTTAATTAATTATTGATATACTTGATAACCTTAGCTAGTATTATCAAGAATGGTAAAAGCCATAATAAATTGAATTTTTAAAAATATATACATACTTTATAACCTTTATAGTGTACGAGGTATAACTGTATTATTTGTAAACTTTATTATGTATAAGCACTTCTGTATTGTAAAAGCCCTCTGGGCTTTTAACAAACGAAAACAATTAAAATAATAATTTGGAATATTACCTGGGAGTATAGAATGATTTGTCACAGAGTTCACAGTGGTATGTTTTGAGTCCGGTATGTCTGTTCGAGTGTATCTTCAGTAGGTGAGACGTGGAGTAAGTCTGTCCGCAATCCTTACATTTGTACTTTCTTTCATTTGTGTGGGAGCTGGAGATATAAAATCATTTTTTAGTTATTAAATTCTACCTACCCCCACAAGGAAACGACGAGATGGATTGTTGTTGTAATTAACTAAATCACACAAACCAAGAACAACAATCATTTTAATTACTTTGCATAAAATAATAAATCCAATGTTTGAGATTGATTTTATTCTACCCTCGGTAGAGTAAAAACATCTACTACAGATTTATAAAATTTAAATTATGTTTTTTTTGTTATAAGTGAATGATCTCTCATTGGTACAGGGAACTGTTGTACAGTTAATAGATGTAATACAGTAGAGATATTTACCGCAAATGTTTCCTCAGATCCGCATTGGAGAAGAAACCTTTGGGACAATATTGGCACATCATATTCCTCTCCTTCTCATGAACACTTCTCCTGAGAAATAATATACAAGATTACAGATTTCATTAATATTATTACAGGAATTAACAATAATAATAATAACTTTTATTTTAATTTTAAGCAAGCAGCTTGCTTATGTTCATCAAAATATTTTGATTAGTTATCTAGTTGCTTTGTGCCGAATAAAAAAAACACAAAAAAAAGATTAATCCAAAAGTGAATAATCACACTGAAACAGCAAAGGAGATCTTATGAAATTCTGTGATTTTGAAGTTACTTCTTAAACATTATACACAACAAAAAGGAAATTATGTATGGTGCGAGCTATATGGTATTTGGACACTCTATTTCTTATGGTGAAAAATAAGTAAACAATCACACCCTAAAACTCCTGCACCAAGTAAATAACAAAAGCAGTAATATGAATAATCTAGAAATAATAGAAATTCAAAAAAAATTAAATTCTGAGAACAACCTAATTAATAATCACACATTTAACCACCCCTCGCCTTTATTGACCATGTTCCCTTTGCGACTCCCCTCACCCTCTTAGACCCGCGTCTGTTAACACTCTCTTAGCCGAGCATGTCTTCCCACACATTAAATCTTAGACTTAATTATTGTAACTTCCACTTATGCAATATGCGTGAGTTATTTATAACTCGTTGAAAATGGCCCCAAAAATTGAAATATATGGGTAAATAATAACAACGCAAATATGTATTTCCTTTTTACTAAAAAAAAAAATGATGCGAAACAGATTATATGTTTTAAAAATTTTGGGGGCTCTAGACAATTTTTTCACTCTCAAAGTGGGCGCGGTAGGTAATCATTATTAAACTGGCTGTAATGACATTTTTTAAAAATCTTTGTAAAGTTATTTATTTAATTAATAAATATAATAATGACATGATAATTATTTGTTGATTGTGTAAATAATTCAGTTTTTAAAAATCGTATCGGTTTATTGTGCCCAGGTTTGTCTCGGGCAAAAGGTTAAAGGCTCTGATGGAATCCATGTATGTACATACGTTGTTCCAATGTTTGTATATAAAGCGCACCTGTGAATCTCGCCGTCAGCCTTGGAGCGGAAGCCCTTCCCGCATACGGGGCAGGGGAAGGGGCGCTCCTTGGTGTGCGAGGTGAGGTGCAGGCTCAGCTGCGCGCTGCTGAAGAAGCGGCGGTCGCACAGCGTGCAGCCGAGCGGGCGCGGCTCAGCTGAGTGAGCGGTGCGAATGTGTTGTTCGCCGTGCTTGTACTCCTTCCGGCACAGCTCGCAGTAGTAGAGCTGCCCCAGGTGGTGCACCAGAACGTGACGGCGCCGCGAACTCTGCGATATAAACACCTGCCGACACAAGCACTGTCAAGGATCTAGAGTCATCATAGATTGTGTTAAAAAAATTTTTGAAGTACTAATTGAATTATATTTCAAATAAAATTAATATGTTTTTTATTTATTTTTTATACAGCCTAAGCCAATTACAACAATTATATGAAGAAACATTAGTACAAGAAACTGTACCAAAATATCATAAAACTTTGTAGCAAAGACAAACAAGGGCAATAAAATAATGGTATACAATATACTCATAAACACGATAAACATATAAAACTTCGAGCTAAACCATGCCGATCCAACTTCCCACGCTGTTTTAGTGGTGAAGAGATCTACGAAAAGCCGGAAGATCTATCCCAGACTTCCAAGTTGTGTGACAATTTGACTAATCTACATATTCTGGACATTGGGGCATAAAAATAAAAGTTGCCCTTAGATGTTATAAAAAGCAGATTTTGACTTCCGGTGAAATGGTTGGGAACACGAAAAGAAATTGATTGGAATAGAGATAGGACACACGCATATAAGGTCCATCTCAGTTCTATGTTTCTCAATCTCTTATTTTTAATTTTATTACCAACCGGTTTGGAAGCTGCACGAGCTTCCTTATCAAGGTGTAATTTAGTAATGAATATTATCCTATTTTATAATTTTAACAATGTCTACTAAATATTAAACCTAAACATATAGAGGTAATAATAATAATAAGTCAAGTCTTGTTAGATCTAATATTTAGATAAGAATATTTTTGTAGCTTTGAAACCGGTCGGTAATAAAATAAAGTGGTTAAAAATTAAGTTGTTTTATTTGAATTTGAATGGTAGCAAAAACCTTGCTTTTCCAAATTGATTCTGAACAACTTTGAGACATCCGCTATATGTATTCCACTTATCGGGTACTGCTGCAATGGTTCCCACTTGTTCAGAATCCACGTCCGGGACTCTGGCATGTCAGCTTGATGAGGAAGACTTAAACCGTATTATTATCCTGAGTTTCTATCCGACTTCTCCGATATTAATATTCCATTCCCTACTCGTACTCAAACTCTCCTAACCCCACCCAATAAACTTAAATAACTTGTATCTATTAGTTGAAAGCGTTAGGTTGTAAATAAGTTTTATATAGTGAAGTAAGTATCAAATACCATCACAATAACTTGTATATATTAATAACAAATTAATAAATAAATAAACTTGACACTGGCTAGAACACCTCAGTACGTCGGTGAAAGCCATAAAAAAAGAAGAAGAACACTGTGTGACATTCATTGTCATCACATTTTTCCACCCATTCATTGAACAAACATAATATATTATTATAGGTATTCCCAGTGGTGAAATGGCTAATACCGGTTCGGGTTCAATTCCCGGTGAGATTACTACGTACAGTTGAATGCAATTTATTTTAAGTTTAAGTGTTCTATGCCGTAATTCGCAACTCTAATTGGGTCTTTTAGCCTGATATGACACTATTTAAATAAAATAATGTAGCGGGAAACATTAGCAACTAATAAAACAGAAACATAAATGTTAAAATAAATTATTTCGCCTTCTGGTATATGCCTTCATACGCATTCCTTTTCCCAAAACACATTGGTTTATGCCAGGGTTAAATCGAGTACACGTGTAGAAATATTTGGACATGGTAAATATATTGTTAATTAACCACCATACCTTAGGACATCCGGCGTTCATGCAGGGCAGTTTGCGCTTCTCACTGTTGGGTTTGTGTGTCTCCATATGGGACTTGATGTCGACTACTTGCTTCCCACAGAGCGGACATACTCTGGCTATTCCTTTACTGGCTGTAGATTTTGTCTCCTCAAGTTTTGATTTATTATTAGCTAATTCTTCTAAAAAAACATAAATATTAAAAGTATAATAGACATGCTATATTGGAATAAACAAGACCTAGATTGGAAAACGATAAACATGATTATACTTACAAAACTGCATATAATAAATATCTGAATGTCACAAATATATTCAATTTCAATAACATGGAAATGAATTTGAAAAACCGTTTTTTTAATTTTATAAATAATAATGTATATATGACACACCTTTAAAACACTTACCAGTTTTATAATGTGTTTTTATGGGTTATTATGCTGTGCCAGAAAAGTTCATTGTGTATCTGATCCAAGAAATTTAATTACTTACCAGTTTTACATTTCTTCTTTCGTTTTTTTATAACAGTTTTCTTTTTGAGTTTTCTTGTCTTTATCTTCTTTTCTAGAAAATAAAACTTATATTATATTGGCACGACAATATTATATCAAATTAGTAAATAAAATAAACAAAAGCGATGTACGAAACTGTGTGATAAACTGCCCAAATAAATTAATAAAAGACAAAGGTAGAGTCTGTAAATATAATGAGAAAATTTCCCATCAGAGAGGCAGTCTAAACTAGATGGAGTGAAACAATTGATTTTGATTTATAAAAAATATATGAATAAGATTAAAAGGTTATATTATAATATACAAAATCTAAATAAGGTACAATAACACATTCATTATATCACCCTGATGGTTGACACTGAACTGTGATATGAAACATTGGCAAAGGATGATCTTTTCAACGCTAGGATTACCAGTTTTAGACTCTTCCTCTCTAATTATGTACCGTGATGTGTATTGGTGATTTAGTTGCCTTCGTTTTGTCTTGTTTTTGTGGATTTTAAGTTTTTACTTAGAATTTTCTATTATGCACTTTTTTACATTAAAAAAAATTACGTATTTGCACATTGCAATCGGCAAGTGTGCTGTAATGCAAATTTTAAGTAAATAAAAACACACCACAATGATCAAGAAATAAATGCCTAGTAAAATATTGACTTTAAAAAACAGTAGACCGACCTTCATCGTCTGACTCCTTTATATTTTCTTGTTCGGCAAATAGTACAGGCTCTTGGGCAAAGTCAAAGTCTCGATCCGACTCCTCTTTCAGTCGGTCATCCGGGTGGCCGTCTTCCGGGCCACTGTCCAAGTCCGAGTCCAAAGCGAAGTCCTCCACCTCGGACGGGAACTCCTCCCTGTCCGGGAACTCCACCCTGGTCGGGATCTCTTCCACGATCTCCTCCTTCAGCTCGCTCATCGCGAAGAACCTAGACAGGGTCCGGTGGGAAGCCTCCGCTCGCTTCTTCAACTTGAAGGCGGAGGAAAGTTTGGAAAAACATTTGCGGCAGATCTTGGGCGGAAGACCGTCATCTTGGTGGACCTACAATAGCGACCGATAATGTCAATATAAAATTAAACGAACAAATAAGAAAATTTCATTTTTTTCTTAATACCCACAGACAAGTAACGGATTTCATTCATCATCAGAAAAGAAATATTTCAATGGAGATGAAGAATTAAGACCAGTCATTAGCAGATTGAAACACAGGCGGAATGGTGAGTGCGCAAAGTGCACAAACTAGCGACAAAGTTACCGAGCGACACGAATGTAGCAACTTTACAAAAGAGCCAATTAAAGTCTTGTTTTTCACAATTTATAATAAAGAATTCTTCATTAATTAAAAAAAAAACCTGAATCGCCTCTTCAGTAAAATTACTTTCCAGCGTCGATGTATATTATTTTTATTTATTAAACTTCAAGTACAAATTTTGGCAGGCTTGTTACTAAAAGAAATCTAATATAAAAATAAGTAATATAAATATTTACTTTTGAATTACAGCTGTTTTTTAACAGACAGATAGAGCTTGACATATTATAACCCGGTTAGTAAAAATAATTTTGCTATACGCATAACAAATATAATGAGGAATGTGGAATGAGGGATCAAGTAATGAGTTATGAAGAAGACGGGTATATACAAATGGAGATATGTATTATATTTACTGTAATAAAATACTATCCCCCCCCAGAGGTGCATAGGGCACTGCATTAGTACTCTGATTGCGGGGTATCCGAACCACTTTTTTTACATTACATATTGCAGTGTAGAACCACCTTGAAAATCAATATTTCACATTCACCTTGCCAGGAATCGAACCTGAATCTGAAGCATGGCGAAGTTGAAATAACATCATAAAATCGAGGTATTTTTATTTTTCACTTTCAGTGAGGAAGGAACACGCGATAGTTTGTTGCCATTAATGATTTAAAATCACGAAATTTCCAATCTGGAGATTTGAACGTAAACACTGAATTAAATAAGGTGTTTAAAGTGTTCATGCGTTGAATTAACTTATTCCAGTAAGTTAAAACGTTCTATACGAGTGTAGATATTGATGATCCTTTAATTAAATTAGTCAAATAAACTCTACTTAAGTGCCTTCTGATGAAGACGGATCATAGATAGTCAAATGAAAATAATACTGGAAAACCAAATTAAATGCGATAATTCCCTAATTATATCTTACCGTCAGTGAAAACACCTCCAGTATCATGTCGTTACAGGCCACCTTAGAGGAGTTGTGAATTCTTTTGGTTAAATATATGTTATGCGAAGCTTTGTTGTCCAAGCAAATACGACAAGAGTGTTCTAAATCGTAGGACATTTTGAATATTTATAAACGTTTAGTATAAAAAATACATAAATAAATTCAACTTATTTGGCTATGATTTTGTATTTGTAAACTTATTATGACAGATAAAATTGACGTTACTGACAACCACAGATTTGTACAGATTGTTTTGTATACAGCACGCATACAGTTTGTTCATAATAGATTGTACCATAGACTAAAATCTAGTCGGTGTTGGTTGGATGTTGTAAACGTAAGGTTGTGACCTACATGACCCATAGACAATACGTTGTCAATCCGCACTGTGTGGTGCATGGGGCATTGCAATGAAATTCCAATTGCTGCTGGTACCTTGGATCTTGGATCAGTTTTATGCTTCAGGTACCAATCCAGGACCGATGAAATATTGCACCATAGAACTACCATAAATAAATAATATTTCATGTCCGCCCTGTCATGAGTCAAACCTGGGATCGCATGGTAGGTGTACTAGTTTTCTTAAATGTATTCCATAGTAAGGTAAGTCTACATGTAGCATATAAAATTTAAAAAAGGAAGATTGATTGTGGTTTTCATGGCTGTATCTTGAATATTTTATTTATTTTTATCTATAAAATATGATCATTCCCTTTCCGCACCTAATGGTGCATAGTGAACTGCATTGGTACAGAAATCGCAGTGTATCTTGATCATATTTATTACATGAAGGTAAGATGATCAAATAATGTGCCTAAATAAAAATTATTGTTCGATTTGATTTACACTTTAACATAAATTTATCTCTTTATAGCATAATATAACCACTATAATTAAACTTCAATAAGTTTTGTTTCGAAATTATTTCATGTATTGTGTTACTACTAATTAAAAAAAACTCATTTTGAATGATTTTTTAGTGATCTTCAAACAAACAAATATGCATTCATAAGTTAAAATAACCAAAGAATAGTTAGGTGCTATGTTTGGTCAGTGCTCTTGTACGGAGTTGACTCGTGGATCCTCAAGATCAGTACTATGAACTGGCTAGAGGCATTAGAAATACGGATGCATCGTAGCATGGTCTGATATGATCAGCAATGCAAATGTGCTCTAAAAAGCGAGAGAAAATATATAGCCTGATATCAAAGTCTAGAAGGTGTCCTACCTGGGGCATGCGCTTAGAGGAGAGAAGTACAAACTATTGCACCTAATTATAAAAGGCAAAATAGAGATTAACAAATTACACCAAAAATCAACAAATGGAAGAATTGAAGAAATATGGATGTTCAAACATAGACAAAATGGTGAATGTTACACAATGTGTAAAGTGGCCACTTAAATCAGCCAATGACAGGTCATAAGCCCTGTAAATGCCTAGACTTCCATATTCCCTTCTTGAAGGTATTCTCCATCCCTGTTGTAATTTGTTAATCTTAATGACTACCGAGGGGGTGAAATCCAGTCTTTTGTCTACAAACATTTGGTTAAACTCAAATATTGTAGCAAAATAGAGATTCGACGAGGTGCGGGCAGAAGACAGATCTCCAGGGCCTGTATTACAATCGAATGTTAGCATCTATCTCCAATTTCATCTACAAAGTAAAATTAAGTTTTCCGAATGAAAAATAGAATAAGCATATTTTTTTTTCTCTAAACATGTTCAATTAAAAGTTACCGACAAAGCTATTTTAAATGTTCATAAAAATATACACAATTATGTACATTGGTATCGATTTTACTTTGTACCGTCTCAATATGTACTGATGAAAAAGCATTTGTAATCGAGGCCTTGGCTCTGGAACATACGAGACTAGACGGGAATTAGAACAGTGGAGGCCCTGTCTAAAGCTGCTCAGGTCAGAGACTCTACTCTCAGGTGATGGTCAACATCAGAGGGATCTGACACAACACACATAGAAGGAGAAAATAACAAAACCAGTAATAAAAAAAATTCTTCTGTGTCAAGAAAATATTTATTTTTAATAATAATTTATAACATCATTTAAGTTTAAAAAACCTATTTACATACATTATCAAAATAAATGAAAGTAAATCATTACATTATCAAAATGAAATGAATTACATACTTAGAATGGCTGAATATACATATTTGATTCTTTTTAGTTTAATCAGTTTTTGTATAAAAATGTAAAGTACTAATAATTAAAGTTGAATCGGGTTGTGGTCCCGTGGCTAGTGTTGCGGACTCACGGATCAGCGGTACAAGGTTCGAGTCCCACTCTACCCCAACTTGATTTCCATTTACTAATAGTGAGTTATTTACAACTCATTGAAAATGGCCACCAAAATTGAAATATTAGACTTATTAGGAATACGAAATATTGGAAAATAAATGCAAAAACAATATTGATTTTTAGAAACATGTTAATTTGTACATAACGGCATTTCAATGATTTACTAAGTAAATTCTTTTAGTACATTCACAATACAAAGATATTTAATTAATTAAGTAATTTATTAACAGATTGTGTTAAAAAAAAACTCCGATATTACATGTATAAACGTAGTATTAATATCAGTTTGACTTATTGTACGGCATCCGCTTTCTGCTTAGCGGCATTCAACGCTTTCCGCTCGTGCACGTTCCTTTCGTGTGTGGTGCGGTGGTTGTTCCTGCCGAACATGATCCCGCAGTACTTGCAGGGGTGCGTCTTCCTCTTGGTGTGGGAGAGCATGTGCGCGTTGAGCGTGCAGTTCGTCTTGAAGGCGCTGTTGCAAACTTGGCACACGAAGTTCCGCACGTCCGAGTGCGTCACCTCGTGGGCCTTGAGCCGAGACGGGATGAGGAACCTCTTTCCGCATTGGTTGCACATGTGCTTTTTCTCCTCGTTGAAATGGCGCCTGAAACAATATCGGGGACATGAAAAAAGGCTTTGGGAAATATTCGCCATCTGCATCGGGCTAGCTATATAAAGAACATTTACCGCCAGATAGAGTTGATATCCATCTTATAAAAAATAAAGGAATTTTTTTTAAAAAAAGGGAATATGCAATTCTTAACATTTACGGAGCTTAAAAAATTATCAACCGACATATTTTCACAAAAACAAGTGCTTTTGAGCCTAAGTAGGCATCAGTCCTGAAGATGCCTACTTATGCAAAAGCGCTCGTTGGTCAAAATATTTAAAAAAGTAAAACGCAACGTAGGAAACAAAATTGAATAAAGGTTGATTTGATTTTTTATGATAATTTTGTTTTAAAGGTTTTTTTTAAAAATGATTGTACGTTTGGGACAGGTAGAACAATAGAGTAAAGTACAGATATAATTATATATAAGAAATACAGAAATGGCCTTACTTAGTGTGTTTTCTTAATTCAGTTTTGTTGAAGAATTTCCTGTCGCAGAGTTTACACTCCGCCGTCCTCTCCTTCTCGTGAACAGATCGCCTACAACACGAGTACAAATTAAATATATAAAAAGTGCAGGTGTTGGAAAAAGATAAATTTACATATATCTTAACAGATGGAGAAAAATATTAAATTCCTCAAGAGTGAATTAAGCATATTCTCTATAATTCCCTTCTCAAAAGTATTTTTCGTATCTTCTGTAAATAACGTAACATCATAAAAGCGGTAATGAGAGATTGCGGAGGTCTGCATACCTGTGGTAGTCTGCCATGGTCTTAGTGCGGAAGCCACGCTGGCAGACGGAGCAGGGGTGGGGACGCTCCTGCGTGTGGATGGCGAAGTGTCGCTGCATCTCGGGGGCCGTGAAGAAGCACTTCTTGCACATGGGACATTCCACGTTCTTGGGCCGCGTCGAATGCATCATGCGGCGGTGATCCGCCCCACGTTTGACAGCTAGAACGAAATCCAGGAAATGTCGGAGGTTAAGAACAGGAGGTACGACACTCTGTTTTACATTCAATTCCATTCCTTTTACACCATCCCAGACCTCATTGGAGCGCTACAATATGTCTCGACCGAGTAATACAGTCCAAGGGTATTATTGTTATTATTCGTTATAGGCAGGCAGCCTTCGCTGGTGCGCCTATATCTCGTGTACTGTTTTTTGTCCAAGTTCTTATTCCTTCAAAAAAGAATCCAAATGGTTTTTGAACCGGTCGACGGAAATTAAATGGATAACTAGGCATGATAATTTATCATCGTCATTCCCTTTCCGCTCCTAATGGTGCACAGGGCGCTGCAATAGTACACCAATAGCTGCGTATCTTGATCATTTTTGTCATATGAAGGTAAGAGTCTAACGCTTCAAGTGCCATTCCAGGGATTATGAAATATTCGAGGGTTATTATATTATTATTAGTAAATTACATGTTTTTATTGAGTCCCATTAAAATATTGCAGTGTCAAATACCTTTTAGACAAATAGTCAACCGCGCCACATCAGTAATCACTTACAATATCCACCAGGTAGTAGTCTAAGGACCATGAAATGTACGAAATGATTCTGCGTGCAGTGTAAAAAAGTAAAATTTTAAGAAAACACGCCCAGTAACCTAGTATTACCTTGTTTTTCATTAAAAATCATTTTAAAAATGACTTTTTTGTATGTTATTGAATGTTGCATGTTTATAAATAAATTAATTTTTTATATTTTGTTGTTTCTTTTTTATTTTACCTCCCGGATTTTCGGTCGGTTGAGTTGGCAAGCCTATCGGTGAGGGGCAGTCTCTGCCGTAGAAGAGTAACGAAAACACGACTCACTCTTCTGACAGATGGGGCAGAAGTAGGTCTTCCCGAGATGATGCACATCGCGGTGCTGGCGGCGGCCGCTGTAGTTGGTGAAGGTCTTGGGGCAGTCCCCGCACGGGTAGATGATGCCCTTGGTGTGGATTTGTCGGTGCAGGTAGATGTCCGTCACCAGCTTCCCGCACTGCTCGCACATGACGGGCTCGCGCGGCGGAGCCTTGGGCTTCGGGCCTTTGGGGGCTTTGGGGGCCTTGGGAGCCCGGGGACCTCGAGGGCCGCGTTTTTTCTTCACCGGGGGCTCGGACGAGTCTGAAAATCAAATCAGATCTTCGTGTGACAGACTCGGGTACCCACCTAGCTACGATAAGCTTAAATCAAAATATAATGAGTTTAAATTTCATTAAACGAAAGAAGTTAAGTTCATTAGAAGTTACTGGACACTCCAACCTGATGCTTCTAAAAAAACAAACAATCTATTAAAGTGTACAACTTATTTTTATTGTCCATAAGGATAATTAGTAAGTACTCACTATAAAATTGCTATAAAAAATTGATAATGGAGGTGGGTTGCACATGGATCGATGAGTGGATCAGGCCACATGTCTAAGTGAACTTTGAATTCCTGATGAGCTAGCTGACAGACGTCCTACGCTTAGATCGGCTACATCTACATTGAGAGGAAAAGTTATTACACCTCTACGCAAACAGTGCACTACATTCGGTGAACGCACATTTGCGGTCGAAGGGCCCCATGGCATGGAATGCTCTCCCAGCAGATGTGCGAAACTGTGAGAGTGAAGTGATGTTTAAAAAAAATTTAAAACCCACTTGTTCTCTAAATCGTTTGAATAAATCCATAGCATGTGATAGCAAAATAAATTGTTTTGCTTAAATTACAAATTCAAAAAGTTCAAATTAAATTTATTTATTTAAATAATCACTTTTTAAAGCTCCCTCGAGGTATCATATTACGAAAATAGCGCTATATAAGCTATCCATAATTATAAAAATAGGCCAACAAATGGTTTTATACTGGGGGCACATTTCAAAATAATGTAAAATGTTTCCCTTGGCACGGGACACCCCAGAGTGTGATCATTATTTTTAATGCAAAAAAAGAATGAATAAATAAAATACAATAAAAATAAAAACACTTCGTTTCTAATAACTATTTACTAAATTAAACCCTGAGAAGGAAGCTTGTGGAGCTTCAAAACTGGAATTATTCAAAGGTTAGAAACAAAGTAAGACCATTGCAGGAAACTGCTGCGAGATATTGCATAGATTTATATACGATTTACGAGTTTATAAGAGTGTTGTCCAGATGTTTATTTAAATATGTGTTTATGTAATCATTTTTAATTTGTTGATCCCAATTTAACATAGAGCTATTGGCCTCATAGAGCTAGTGATATTTTATTTATTTTTATTTTATTCAGAAAATATAGTCATACATAAAAATACAATATGTCATTATTTTTTGTAATAAATATGTATTTGTATGAATAAATAAAGAAAAGTATTTTTTTTATTTAAATTATAGAATGAGTTTATTTATTTAACAATATTTTGAGTACGCCTAAACATTTGTAGACAAGGCTGGATATCACTCCCTAGGACAAAAGTCAATAGATGGAAGAGTCAAGGAAATGGATGTTTGAACATAGGCAGAATTGTGAATGTTACACAGTGTGCAAAGTGGCCACTTAAACCAGCCAACGACGGATTATAAGCCCTGTAGTGCCTAGACTTCCGTATTTCCTTAAAAAAAGATAAAAAAATCCTTCTCAAAAACATTTTCTCTCTCTGTTGCTATAAATTTTAATCTTATTTGTATAAGTTTGTGTTTCTAATTGAATAAAATGAACTTCTTAATATATAAATTACGAATTGATATTGAAAAGTAACTTTGGTGTCTAAAACTTGGTATTAATTATAAAGATGAGTTTTATTTAGGTTAAATTATGAGATGTTATAATGTTATTTCCATAGAATTAAGAATAGTCCAGAAGGAGCGTAGAATCATATTTGAAAACATCGGACTGTGTCCAAAAATTCCCCCACTATACCCCACTTTTGCCTTGCGCATTAGTGATGTCGCCGCATAATGTTGCATGATGGGAAAAAAAATAATCATAACAAAATAATCGTAAGGTAAAAAAAAAGCAATCTGTTAATTTCTCTAAAATTTTATTGTGCACGCGGAAATATTGATTGACACAACAGAGTAGATAAGTAAAAAGTCATTTAAAAAGAGTGATTGAATTAATGAACTCTGAACTTAAAAGATAAAACAAATTTTATTTTACATAAAATGGATATTTTTATATCATGTTAAATAATATTTGATGTTTTAAAGATAATGTCGGTCAAATGTCCACCACAGAGTCGTTAAATCCGAGGTCCAATTTTCATTAGTCCTCTCATTAGATGAGCAAAGTAGGGTAAAAAAATTACTACCCTGGCAACACTAACGAAATGTCCATTTTGATTTCTTCGACAATCTGACAGATGGTAATAATTCAATTCAACAAAATAATTTAATTTTTAAGTAATGTATTTGCTACTTACACATTCATTTACTAATTACACATGAGGTGTGATCTTATCCTGATTCTTTAAGATCCTAGCAGTATTTCTACACTTTAAAAGGACACAACATGGCATAGTTGAATTCAAATCAGGAGTTGCATACTGAGCTATAAACTATATATAAACTAATGGGTCCAAACGTAAAACTACTCATTTATGAGTAGTTTAGTCGCCTTCTGTTTGATGCTCATATGCGGTTTCTGGACTATTCTTAATTTTATGGTAATTTGTATATTTATTTCATTGGAAAACTAACAGACATTTTTTAATTTATAAGACACAATTATATTATAAATACACATCGTAAAGTCCAATTAGAGGCTTCCACATAATATCGTTATTTTAAATGTTGTCACATAAAAATTATACATAACATAAAATAATTGATCACACAACTTAAAATATTACTAAAAATGTAAATGTTATACATATTGTTAAAAATAAATCTACTTTTGAATATTGGTCACACAGTTGCACATTAAAATATGTATGACAACTATAATTGACCATACAACGTACACTTATAATGTGTCTACATACAGAACTACAGAACTACAGATATTCGGCTTCGGATTCAAGGCGCAACATCATTAGTTGAATTTTTTAGTAAATTTCATTTCTAAATGAAGTTAAAGAATGAAAAATTAGTGGATTATTCAGAAATTTTATATATTAGGCTTATTAATAAGTTAAGTGTAAAATTTACCTTCGTTTAGCAACGATATACCAAAATTCTTTACTGAAACCACAACACACATCTGGTGTAACCTCAGAGTAATTATTCTCTAGAGAAGCCTCTAAGCTCTATTGCATAGAACAAAGGCGTTCTAAATTTTTGGTTTGGTTTTTAGTTTAACAACAAACGTGTAATGGACGGTTTCGGTTAGCGCTCGCAATTCTCAACCCAAGTACCTATGGCCCGTTGCATTGCTGTAATCTGTATCTAACTTCATTGTCAATAATCATAGAATGGATTTTCTCCATACGGGCGACTCTATTAGGTTATTACTGTAAGGGTGTAACCATAGTATTAAAAAATAATACTTACCACTAATTTGTGCATCCGAAGGATCTTGCTTCATTTTGATTTGTTTGTCATTGTCAAGCAAGGACTTGAGCGAGATGAGTGGAATGTCTTCGTCCGCCAGTTGCTGCGACTCGCTCGGTGAATCTTCCTTGTTCTCTTCCTTAATCTCCTCCTTTAACGGTTTCGGGAGGCTGAACTCCTCTTGGAAGTCGTCGAACAGAAGCTCTCCATTATAATCGTCGCGGTCATCCTCCGACTTGACCTTCTCTGCGATGTCCAGAAGCTTCCGATATGACTTCTCAGCCAGAATTTTCAATTCGTATGCGGAGATCAGCCTGTTATTACAAGCCGAGCATATTTTGGAAGGCATACCGTCTTCCGGAGTCGGCTGCAAAGGGGAGATGCATTTTATAAAGGAAATCATTCGAGACGATAGTTATTTTGACATTTAAAAAATAGAGCCTTAGTTTAAGTATTTATATTACAAAAATAATGTGTCAAAGAGTGGTTTGTGGACCACTTAGAGAAGTTCAATTCTCAATTTTGATAAATATAACAAGTTTGAAATTTCATATGGATGTTATACTATGAAAGGATAAAATAAACAAGAGTTGCGGCGTACCTCAAATGAAAAAATTGTGCTCATCATATCTTTACAAGATTTTTGTTGAAGTCTCTTTGAATTTGTATAAATATCGTTGCTGGCACAATTTTTTAGGCATATTCTGCAGGTTAAATCGAGATCCAATTCTAAATCCATGTTTACAAGCAAACTAGCGGGACGAGGCTACCTTGATTATACTAGTATCAAACACTAATTTGACGGCACGAATGGCACTGGTTATAAAGTAATCATATTTTTAATTTTATCAAATGAGTTAGTAAAGTTTGTGTTACTTTAAAGTTATTAAAGCTTTTACGAAAGAAATGTTGACATGGGACCATCATAACAACAAATATTACGATAATCAGTAATAGATAAAGATAAACGGAGAAAGTGAACGATAATAATACAAAATGCATTAAATTGTATCAAAATCAAAACGTATATGTAAAGTATAAACGTCAAACTTCGTTTCCACAGATTAATACATTTCTGTGTCAAAGTCATTGACGTCATGGAGTCATTTTATAGGTACTTACTTCAAAGTAGCGTACAAAAAAGTACGTAGGTAGCGTTTTTTGTATTTTGTTTCCAGCGGAATACGGCGAATTTCGGACTACCTATCGCCTTACAATTTTTCTATCGCACGAATTAATTTCATGTTGCACATGACACCTAAAAACGAATGATTACTGACTATATAAAAATGTACCTAAATAAATCCGTAATCTCAAGTCTGGTCATGTCAAAAGCAGACACAATCGAAAGCCATGTCTGACAAGATGTATGGGTGTTGAATAAGCTAGGGATATAATATGTCAAGATAGACGAGTGTCTACCCTCTCTGCCTACCCTTACGGAGAAGTGGCGTGATGGTAGTAGTGGTAGTACCTATCAAATTTAAGAACGGTTAGAATTTTAGAACATTCACTCCTTCTGTTAGCTCTTGGGCTGAAAAATGGGAGACTTAGGGATGCCCTATAATATTAAAGTGACTGATATTTCCAAAATTATCGTCTTCTATATAATGTCTCGTGAAAAATAGTTGGGAATTTTTTCCCTTTTTTAGAAGAGCTCAATAAGTCTGAGAATAATCTGTACAAATGTTTTTATACTGTCATTTCCCATCAAAAGGAAATATTGTTGCCTTTCTAACGCTTAGTGTTGTAATATTGTTAAATGCATTAGTAAGAATTCTTTCACTGTGGCCTAATTATTTTAAAGTAGGTAGCTAGAAATAAAATGTGTTGATTGCACGATTGTGAAATTAATCATTTGATGACTTGTACGAAAACCCTCGGAGATGAGTATTTTTTAAAAATAAAGACAATAAAACTTATATCTCATCCAAATTGATGTAATAAAATTCAAATAAAATACTGCAGTGGAAACATTAAAGTATTTAATATGGATTTTTGTAATAAGATTATTAAACAAGTGAATCAAGACAGTTTTTGCTATCGTTTGTGTAATTGTAATTCGGTTATGGAGAAAAATTACAATATCCGATACAAAAGTAAGTCTTCCATATGTGATTCACCAAATTCACTGTGAAAAAAGTAATGAAAGTAGTACAGTAAAATTCAATGATAATCACTGTTCATAAAATTTAAAAAGTAAGTTTTGTTTATTACCATTTTTTTGTATGTGCGAAGCCAATAGAAAAGCCGTTAGTCTTTAAAACCGTTTTCAAGTATGTGGAGGGAGTGCTTCCGGGGCAACATTTCATTGTTTCTGGACAGTGGTACCTATAACGTAAGACTTAATTTACCATCCATTTTTTACTTTTTTTATTTTTTACCATCCATTTATGAAACAAAAAAGATGTAGATCGCTGTAATGGGGGCGCCAATGCAGTGCCCCTTACACCACTGGATACAAATAAGTAAATGATTATGACAATCAATTTTATCTTCATCAAAACAAAAACATAAAAAAAAATTGCAGAAAAAACCATAACATCCTTGTAACGTACGCGTTACCACGTATGTGCGCTGGTTTGTCAGCCGCGTCTGCCGCAGTCAGGCTTCCCGGCGTAAACGAGAAGCTACCCTCCCAGACAAAGACAAAGTCGGAAGGTAGGGGCACAGCTGCGCCGACCGCAAGTCAACCTCAATAGCCCTGAAAAGGACTTTCCACCCGGTCCAAGTGGTGTAGAAAGGCGAAGGCAGTCAGTTGGCAGAGCGGAGCGAAGAGCGAAGTGCAGGAGGGTGAACAGGGCGGAGAACTTAATGAAACAGGTCTGAACTGTTTAGTTAAGCACAGATTATATAGTACAGTTAGGAACTAGGAACTCAACTGATTTAATGACACAGATTACACGCCTTATAAAGCGATGCGCGTCGGGCCCCGTGAATCAGCCGTCCCACCCGCTCCGGGTGCCTAGGAGTGGTGGGAATAGCACACCTCCACCATTTGCTACATGCTGCCACCTACAAAACGCCACCTACACCTACGCCACCTACACCTATTTACGCCACCTACACCTACAAAAAAAAATAATGTGACACCAATACAGCAATAAATGTATATAATAGAGAGCACGATGAAGATAGAACTTATAACAAGGAAGACAGAGACGCTGTTCTGTGGCCGTTGTTAAAAAGTTTCAGTCAGTTATTGCCGTTGCAGTTATTGTAATATGACCGGTGTATTTATAATTATTAATTTATTTTTATGTTACAGGGCTAAATTAAACGTTTTTCTAAAAAAAATACTGGCAAGGAATTATTAAACAGTACGTCTCCGTGTTTTTTTCAAACGTCTAAACTTTAGAATATTACGTATTTTGCTTGTGATAACACGATGTAAGATTTCCGTGCGAAAATAAATTCTTTGCTAGTCTTTTGAGTTTAAAAAAAAACGAAAATTAGGATGCTTAGATAGGAAAACAAAAAATAGAAAACTGCATTTCGTGATCATCATCACATATCATCATGTAATGATCACAGTCCATGGTCCATGGCGAGCGTGCTTGATAAGTGAACGCTGAACAGACGAAGTTGGAAAAGTGCTGTCAAAGTCAAATGTCAACTTTATCAGTTGAAGAATCGAGTCGAATTGAGCAATCGGGTCTAGATGGTGTTGACTTTACTCAGTGAAAACTTTCAAACCCAACCAAGTGCAAGTCTGGTCCGAGTGATCAGGTTGTCGGGCGCAGGCAGTTGGGTCGGGTGGCTGTTCCAATATTTCAGCTTCGGCTGTATAGTGTCCGCCAGTTCATAATAGAAAATGGAGAAAGCAGTTATGAATTTAGACAGCACTTGCCGGACTTGCACCAAGAATTGTGCCGATAAAGATATATCTTTTACACGAATACTTCATAATTCCAATATTCAAATATCTTGCAAAGAAATACTCAGTTCAGTGTTTTCATTTTCGGTTCGTCTATTTACCTACTCAAATATAACCTGTTATTCATGCTTATATTATTAGTTACATTCCATCATTATCACACTTCGTGTTCGGGCGGATGAAAAATACAATAATTGAAACGACTAAAATAGATCCAGAATCCTGGATGAGCGTCTTTGACTCGTGATGGCTAATCTCAGGTAAAATCCTGCAAAAGTAAATAGAGCGGAGATGAGTATGCCTCGTGGCGTAGTGGTCTGTGCGTTCGCCTACCGTATTCGGAGTCCCGGGTATGATTTCTGGGAAGTTAAGCATGGAATATTGATTTAAAATGCGGTATTACACTGCAATGTTTCCTTGTTCCCAGACTGGCACCTGAAGCGTAAGACTGATCACCTTGCCTTCATGTAACGGTTAAACCGCACCCGGTGGTGCATAGGACACTGCTCTTGTAAACCGAATTGAGCGTATTTCTATCATCTGTAAAAATGTAATATTGCAGTTAAACAACCTTTAAAATCAATATTTCGTGTTTACCCTGCCAGGAATCGAACTCGGGACCTCGAGAATGAACCAACCAATACAATGAGGCAGACTTATCTCCAGGATTTTTATCAGATTATGGTTCTATTTTACACACGGCACTGTATTCTTCATCCGCCTGGACACAGATATGTGGAGGGAGTGATTTTCCGCAATATTTCAATAGTTCCATATTAGCAAATCATATTTTCATTGAAGCCTAACCCCTTTCCTACTTTTAGGTTAAAGGCCAGTTAGCTCATTTTCTGTATTTTTGACCTCAACAGCTGTTGACAGTAAACATAGAAACGTTAATTAGTTACATAAAGAGATACACATATTAATGGTCAGATGTCAATATATTTATATGAAATATTAATGACTTCAAAAATATAGAGATTTGTATAGGTTTAATACAAGAAATGAAGAAAAACTAGCTGTGCCCACTACTAGTCTGCAAAAAATTTGTAATTATTTTCCCTTAAACTACATTAGCTTCTATAACAAAGCACCTTCAGGTTTTGCTAGCAAAAAAATTTAAAAGCTTTTTTAAGCACAGGCTGTGATCGCGTCACTTGCCCGTTAGCAGATGCACGTTCGAATTGCTGGTTCGCGGGATGCGTTATCCTTTATCTACTTTGCTACAGAACCCTAAATACAATGACTGCAATCACCTACTTTATTCTGGGTTTTGGCACCTTTATTGTTTGGAACTTCTGTCGCGCGGCAGTCGGGATCAGATCCGATCTTGTTGTCAGGAAGGAAGGGCACTTGACGAATTACACAACACAGTGGATTTAATAGTTATTGATCGCAAAATATCTTCTTTGCGATCGCGGTGAGAATATATAAAAGGCACATGTACACACGATGAGTTCAGTTGTTATTCTGGCGCCGGGACAATCTCGGTACCCACGGCAACATCTTAACCAGGGCCCCGTTGGTAGCAAATAAATTCAAATACCTCATCCTAGTAATTGTGCTGTATATATAGGTGTGTGCACATAAGAGTTGATGTGGCGAAACCAGGCTGATTGTGGTTTTAGCTTATTCAGATAAACAAATTACAAGTAAATACATTTTTTTATATAACTTTAATACATATATTTATATTAAAGTTTCCCGTTACGTAAAAGAAAAAAATCAATTCTTGTGTACATAATAAGTAGTGGCGTCTTACCGTAATTTGTTTATTTTAATTATTAATATTTGTAGTATAACGTATAACATATAAATTACAAAAAATAAAATAAATGGTGTTTTCAATCAGCGCTACACAAAAAAGAATTATAAATACAACTTTTCGTTTGGAAAGAGTTATTATAGAATCAGACTTTTTGTAAGACAAAATAGTTGATTTGAATTCTATATGTATAATTGATTGACATTTGCAGGAGAATCCATGAATCCTATGTAAAAAAATAAATAAATCTAATCAAATAAACATGGGGTTTCCATTACAGGTAGATGAGAAAGATGGCTTGCCTCAAAAGATATGCCAGAAATGTTGCTCGAAGCTTTCGTCCGCTTATAAGTTGAAGATTTTAGTAGAGAATTCTCACAGACAACTGTACAGTTACTTCTCTAAGGGCAAAGTGGAAGATGAATTCAAGGAGGAAGTGAAGCTGGAGATAAAGTGCGAGGTGGAGGAATCCCCGCTGAAGGAGGAGGGCGAGCCGTGGGAGGCTCCCTCGGGTCGGCTCGATGGATCCTCGGACTATGATGATGAAGACGACAATATCCCGCTGGTGCTTGTAAATGGAATTCGGGAGAAATCCTCGCCTAGTGAGATGCCCAAACTGGAATTAAACGGTAAGTAATGTACTTATTTTCCTTTACAAATGCAACTATTTAAATGTGGCACAACTGTGGCTATTTAAATGATAAGTAATATTTTGAAATGCTCATGGGCCTGCCGTGACATGAATATGGATTTTTTTAAAAACCATTGTCGATTATTGCAGATTCCTGGAAAGTTTTAGAAGATATAAAAGCAAAACCACATAAAAAAAAGTTAAGAAAGAAAAGAAAAGAGAAAGAAAAAGGTTTGTAAATATTTCCAAAATATTTCTATTGATGTTTAGATTTATTTGTTGGGTCAGGTGGAGAACAGTGTAACACACTACATATAACAATTATTAAATTTTCCTTATTTTTTTCATTGTAACTCTGTTTTTTCCATAGCCAATGAGAATTCAATATCCGCCATCTTAATGCAGAGCTGATTTGATAACAGTATATGTGATTTTTGTACTAATTGCAAATTATTGTTTTTGTTGGTGTGAAGTAGTGATAAAAAAAAGTAATTTTGTTGCTATCTTGAAATAGTTAAACATTGGTGGGTAAGTGTGTTTCCTATTTGATCTACTGTTTAATGAATAAAAAAAAGCTTACCGGTTATTCTAATTCACTTTTTGAAAATAAATGCTAATCATTTTAATAGCTCCCGGGGCCCCCAAAATCTGGGGTACAGTGTAACAAGTAAGTGACTGCAGAAAATAACTTATATTGTAATTCAAAAGTATGATTTTAATAATTTCTTTTTAGTAAAATCAAGCTAAAGACGATGTACTAATTATTTGCAGTAAGAAAAGTGTTCATTATCTTAAATATAGATTTTGATCAAATTAAATAAGACTCTTTTGCTACACTGTTCCCCACCCGACTCCATCTTTCTTTACCTTTTGTAAAAAAACATCTTTTAAAAATGCTTGCAAATTCAAAGTGTGTCAGTTGAACAATTTATTAAAAGTTTTGTGTAGTTATCTTGAACTTATTGCTATAATATGCAGGTGGTCCAACATACTGGCAGAAGTCCCGCAGCATGTGCGAGGTGTGCGGGAAGGACGTGTGGGATGTACGCGCGCATATGGCCACACACGGCGGAGAGCGCAAGCGTATAGCGTGCGGAGATTGCCCTCGAGCGTTCATCTGTCGCAGCTCTCTCAAGCGCCACCGAGACGTCAACCATTTAGGGAAACTCTTCTACTGCCAAATATGCAATAAAAGTATGTACTTATTATTTTTTCACAAAATTTAATCTTTGAACAGCACAGAATATTATGTTGAGACGAGTGTTATGTATCGGACTACCTATACTACTATAACATGTCAACCTTTTGAACTCTATTTATTTTACACTCGCTGTTTTAGCTAGCTCTGATTTAAATTCTTGCGAGAGGATTGTAAACAATATCGCAGATCAGGTTTCTGTAAACACGTTTTGCAAAACCACACTGTCACTTTTCTCCCTTCCTTTTTTTTCAGTTATTGCACATCTTGAAGCCACTTTTCTCTCTCTTGGCTAAGAGTTTTACTTTTTATCTTATTTCATTGTCACAAAAATTACGCGATGGGCCCACTTTTAAAATATCGAATAACAGTTGCAGCAATTTGATTAATTTTGTTTCATATTTTTTAATGGAAATCTGTTTTATAAGGTATTTTTTCTTTATTCACGAGAAAGGTTTGTTTTTGTCCAATAGATGGTAGTAATGATATCATTTTATGTTAAAAAATAAGAAAGGTACCGCTTTTTTTTACATGACGATCCTTTCGGGCGGGTGACTCATGCCATAGGAGCTGTAGCGTATTTTTATTTCGGGCGAGAGGCTCCCGCCAATAGAGTTCTATGGGCAAACCATAATTTTCTTGAAACCCTGTTTTAAGATTGCTTACCTTATGGTACTATTTTAGAAACATAATGCTTTAGATGGGTTCACTGCGGTATACTCCCATTTAACTGACCCAGGTTGAAATATCAAAGTGGTGATTTATTGAGTTAGGTTTCTTTCACGATTTACTTAACAACATATGAAGATAAATGTACTTCGGCTTCTAGACTACAAGTCTGGGGCTGAACACAGGCGCATAAAACACTCTGGAAAGGTGCACAACTACGCCTGCTTGTTGTGTGATAAGAAATACTTATCTCCGGCCCAACTGGCAGCCCACATGTTGACCCACACCGCCGAGCGAGCCTTCCCCTGTGATACGTGCGGCAAGTGTTTCCAGAGCAAGGCACTCAGTGAGACGCACAGGTGAGGCCGGATTGTGTTAATGTGCTGGATATTTGTACAATACTTTTTATATGAAAATAAAGTTTGTCTTTTTCCTCTCATTGCAGAAGAAGGGTGCACGATAAAGAAAGAAAAAATATTTGCCAGTTTTGTTCCAAAGGCTTCTTTTCTTTACATCATCTCAGTGTACATTTAAGGTAAGCTAATTGTGACTATGAACAAATTACAACAGGGATGGAGAATACCTTAAATAAGGGAATATGGAAGTCAAGGCATTTACAGGGCTTATGACCTTTCATTGGCTGGTTTAAGTGGCCACTTTACACACTGTGTATCATTCACCATTTTGCCTATGTTTGAACATCCATATTTCTTCAATTCTTCCATCTGTTGATTTTAGTAAAGTTAAAGAGCTGAAACCTTTATTGTTGTGAAGAGATTCATCTGACTGAATTATTTCACATACTAGGCAATGCCTGAAAACAATTTTTCAATTTTTAAACTTCTTCTTGGACCAGTTGGTTTCATTACAATATTTGAGTTCACTAAAATCACTAAAATCAACAGATGGAAGAATTGAAGAAATATGGATGTTCAAACATAGGCAAAATGGAGAATGTTACACAGTGTGTAAAGTGGCCACTTAAACCAGCCAATGACAGGTCATAAGCCCTGTAAATGCCTTGACTTCCATATTCCCTTATTTAAGGTATTCTCCATCCCTGTTGTAATTTAACTTACTTAATTTTAATGACCCCCGAGGGGGTGAAATCCAGTCAAAAGACAAAAGTCTATGAACATTTGGACAAACTCAAATATTGTAATCATGACTATTGCGTGCATGTAGCATATTTGGAAACTTTGACCCTATTATTTTATATATCTTTATATATATATATTTTCTCTGTACGTGTGATGTCACTGAACTCCTTCTAAACGGCGTAACCGATTTACGTGTGGTTTTCAAAAAAATATAGTTCTTTGCGCTGTGCGTGTTCGTAGATATTAAAATCTTCAATCTAATGTGTAAAAAAGAAGTAAAGAGCATAAATGTTTTATTTATCGATCTACCAGGTTTGCATTCGAGGAGAATGCATTGACAAAAAAATGCAAAGATTTTGTTTTTTTGTGCATAAAAAAAAATTGTTTTTGAATGTTTACAAACAGCATTTGTTTTTTGTGGATCTCAATCAGATTCTTACCTTAAATTCTTTATAATTTCCATTCATTTATTTATTTTTACTGGATTTTTGGTAATACTAAAATAATATTAAATTCAATACATTTTAAAAAATAGTATTCCCACATAAGTACACCCCTCTGTTGGTAAAAAGACCGGAGTTAGACGTTTGCAAAAAGAATGCCATATTTGAAAAAATATTTATTTTATATTTTGGAATTCAACCATAAACCAGTACCTACTTAAATTTGATATTTGAATTTTAACAATTTATAGTTTTGAAATTTAATCATAAACAAGTAACTAGGTACCTACTTATCAATAAAAAGTCTTTTTCCAAGGCAATCCAACGTTCGGGCAGGACAACGTCTGTCGGGTCAGCTAGTTATATGTATAATTTGTCAAGTCTAATATTCTAGTTACATAATATATAAATATCTTCATATCCGAAGACTTACGTATGAGGTATACCCAGAGAGTA